>NW_023665730.1:0-300000 GCF_014743375.2 Drosophila subpulchrella | reverse complement strand
CAAATTATATTTTTACCCCTGAAATTACGGAAAGTTCTCTCTTAAGAGACTTAGCAACTACAACGCCAACTTATTCTCCCGGTCCCGATGGACTCCCCGGGTGTGTGCTTAAGTTTTGTGCATCAACCATATGTATACCGATTTATAACTTTTTAATTTGTCTATTTCATTATCAGTTTTTCCTAATATCTGAAAGGATTCTTTTATCATTCCACTTCAAAAAAAGAGTGCAAAGGCGGATGCCCAGAATTATAGAGGTATTTCCAAATTGTCGGCAATTCCTAAAGCATTTGAACGTATTATTACTTCTCATTTGCAACATTTATGTTCCTCGGTAATATCACCGTGTCAGCATGGTTTTGTTAAGCGAAGATCGACCACCACCAACTTTCTGGAATTGTCATCTATTGTAATAAATGGATTCAAGAATAAAATGCAGACTGACGTTATATACACAGATTTTAGTACGGCCTTTGACTCTGTCAACCACTCTCTTCTCTTATTTAAATTAAATCAGCTTGGGTTTCCATGTAATCTTTTAACTTGGACTTCAAGTTATTTGAATGGTAGGACTCAGAGGGTTATATTCAAGAACGCTGCCTCAAAACTGATCTATGTGACATCTGGAGTGCCTCAGGGTAGTCATTTGGGCCCTTTGCTGTTTACTTTGTTTATTAACGATCTTCCCTCTATCATAACACACTCTCGTGTACTAATGTATGCTGATGATGTTCAGCTTTGTTTATTACATAATGATATAGCGTGGGGTTTCAACTTACAGTCAGATATTGATTGTTTTCAGGGATGGTGTGAGTATAACCTTTTAAATTTGAACTGCCTTAAATGCAACGTTATGACTTTTCATAGGGGTACTCCTACTTTTGTTAGTTACTCTCTTCAAAATACGCCAATCGACCGTATATATTCAGTTAATGACTTAGGCGTTCTTCTGGACCCAAAACTTAAATTTGACTGCCACATAATGTCCACTGTCAGCAAGGCCATGAGTGTTCTTGGGTTTATAAAGCGTTGGTCAAAAGAATTTGATGACCCTTATACAACCAAATTATTATTTACCTCCCTTGTCCGTCCTATTTTGGAATATTGTTCTTCGGTTTGGAGTCCACAATATCAAGTGCATATTGACCGTATTGAGTCGGTACAAAAAAAATTTCTTCTTTTTGCCCTTCGTAGTTTGAACTGGTATCAAAACATCATGCGCCACTTACCCCTGATCTCAATATATGGTTATGTGGGCGGTAGACAGATTTAAGCGTTATGGGCGTTAGAGTGGGCGTGGCAAACTTTTTTTGGATCAATCGATAGGTATTGACGATACTAATACATTTCAGTTAAAAATTTTTTTCTAGCATGAAAATTGTGGGCACCACAGGTTTGAACGGTTTGTGGGCGCGGCAAACATTTTTTTGGATCAATCTTAAGTATTGACGAGACTAATACATTTCAGTTAAAGTTTTTTATCAATTAAAAAAATTGTGGGTGCCAGAGGTTTGGGCGGTTTGTGGGTGTTAGAGTGGGCGTGGCATATTCACGTAACAAACTTGCGCTGCGCTAAGGGGTACGGAATCTAAATTTGAAGTCCCAATTCTCTATCTTTGATAGTTTCCGAGATATCCTCGTTCATAATTACGATTTTTTGAAGTTTGTGGGCGGTTTGTGGCCCTTAAAGTGGACGGGGAAAACTCTTTTTAAAGTCAATCGATAGGTATTGATGAGAATAATACATTTCAGTTTAAATTTTTATTCTAGCATCAAAACTGTATGAACCACCGTTTTGGGCGGCTTGTGGGCGTTAGAGTGGGCGTGGCATGCTGCTGAAACAAACTTGCGCTGCGTAAGAAGCTCAGGAATCTGCATGATAAATCTCAATAGCCAATAGCTCTTATAGTTTCCGAGATCTCAGCGTTCATCCGGACGGACAGACAGACGGACATGGCTAGATCGACTCGGCTAGTGATCCTGATCAAGAATATATATACTTTATAGGGTCGGAAACGCTTCCTTCTGCCTGTTACAAACTTTCCGACGAATCTAGTATACCTTTTTACTCTACGAGTAACGGGTATAACTAATTAAGAAATGTTATTTCCAAGCGTAGGAGTTTATATGTTAAAAAAATTCAGAACTAATTAAAAAATGTTATTTGCGTAGTAGCTTATATGTTAAAAAACACCAAAGATATAATTTTTTAATTTTTATTTCCGATTGTTCCTATGGGAGCTATAAGATACAGTTGTCCGATCCAGCTGGTTCCGACTTATATACTACCTTCAAAAGAAAGAACAATTTGGGAAAGTTTCAGCCAGATAGCTTTAAAACTGAGAGACTAGTTTGCGTAGAACAGACGGACAGACGGACACGTCTAGATTGACTCGTCTAATGATGCTGATCAAGAATATATATACATTATTGGGTTGGAAACGTCTCCTTCACTGTGTTGCAAGCTTCTGACTGAAATCATAATACCCTCTGCAAAGGTATAAAAATTCGGCCAAAAATCTGATACTGTGACTTAAGCTTAAACTTTTTTCCGGTTAGCCTTTTTACGCGCTATGATGTTCACCGCAGATCACTTTTTTCGAAGAGGCGCCTAAGACTGGCCTCCACGCCCTTGTTGATCAATATTTTTAAATCAAAAAGATCTTAAAAATTTAACTAAAATTTTGTAATTTTTGTCAAGAGATGTTTACTCAGATATATCAAAGATACGATTTTCAAGACTTTCTTGAAAACCTATTTAGTTATTGTGACTGAGCCAGAGATTATAATTATGTCTATAGGAATTATAAAGACATTATGTGTTTTCAGTACTAACCGTTCATGGGGCGTCCAATGGGCTAGTTTCTCGGTACTGCGCCACCCCAGGTACGGCTGCCGGTATGAATTACGCAAACCGCCGCTTGTGATAGCTACGGACATGAAGCTGCTATTAATATAGGCTCCGCGTGCAAAGTTTCCGCGCTGCGAGACACTTGGTGACGTCTGAGTGGAGCTGAGGTGCGAGGTGGACCAGCGCGTGGCACTCACGCCCGTCTGTCCAGTAGCTGAGCCATGCCACGCGGTCGGGCCGCAGGGATAGGTGTTATGACCGCCGTGATGACTATGCGCCGAGGGACTCATTAGGAGGGGACTTCGATCCGATCCCAGCGAGCTGAGAGAGGTAGTCTTTGAGTTGAGCCCCAGCCAACGTCCTGACTCCTGTGTGCCCTTGCGGGTAAAATTGCCAAGTTGAAGTCCACCGGATATTGAGTTTGTGGCGGCATTGCCGACATCTGGTAACTTTCGGATCTCTTTATTGTAATCACGGAACCAATCTGGTATATTGAGCCGCTGAAGCGATGCCCGGACGCGCAGTTGGTGCTCGCTCAAGGCGTCCGTACTATGGTCATGCGACTTCTGCAGTTCGTTCTCGGGGGGCTGTAAGTGAACAAAAAGCGTAACTGATATTAAGTCTCATACGTTCAAAGGACGTTTTCGGTATTATTTGTTAATTTAAAAGGAATTTATGTGGAAATTCACATTTA
Source organism: Drosophila subpulchrella (assembly GCF_014743375.2). NCBI lineage: Eukaryota > Metazoa > Arthropoda > Insecta > Diptera > Drosophilidae > Drosophila > Drosophila subpulchrella. Next base: position 296,455 of record NW_023665730.1, on the reverse strand, counting down.
TGATATCAAAAGACGCCTTACAGTCACTAAATTGCTAAAAAAAAAATTCACATTTTCAATGTTTGTCGAGTTGTAGCTCACAATATACTCAATGTGACGTTTTCATTTATTCTGCAATGTTAGTTGTAAATTAAGCATATATTACCTTAGTTGGTTAAAAGCATCTCGTGATATAAATTAAAGCACGGAGATACCAAATATTGTAGTGCCCAACTTTACCAGAATTTACCATCATCATGTTATTCTACCCGTTACTCGTAAAGTAAGCGAGTATACTAGATTCGTCGAAAAGTATGTCACAGGTAGAAGGCAGCGTTTTCGACCCCATACAGTATATATATTCTCGATCAGGTTTACTAGCCGAGTCGGTCTAGGTCTGCCCGTCAGTCCGTATGAACGCTGTGATCTCGGAAACTATAAAAGCTGCCATACTGGGATTAGGCAGTTAAAATGCTAGGATAAAAATGCTAAAAAAAATCTGAAATGTATTGCTTCCATCAATAACGATCGATTGACACGAAAAAAGTTTGGCACGCCACTCAAGCGCCCACAAACTTCAAAAAATCGTAAGTATGAACGCGGATATCTCGGAAACTACCAAAGACAGAGGATTGGGATTTGAGATCTAGATTCCGTAGCTTTGTACGGAAGTTCGTTACGCGAATGCGCCTTGCCCACTCAAGCGCCCAGAAGCCGCCCAAAAAAAGTTTGCCACGCCCACTCAAACACCCATAAACCGCCCAAGACTGTGGCGCCCAAAGTTTTCATTCTAGAAACAATTTTTACCTGAAATGTATTTGTCTCGTCAATTCTTATCGGTTGACCTAAAACAAGTTTTTCAAGCCCACTCTAACGCCCACAAACACTTATAACGCTATCTCCCTTTGTCCCTTTAGCTAAGTAACGGATATCTGATAGTCGAGGCTCTCGACTATAGCGTTATTCCTTGTTAATAATTATACCCTTTACTCGTGGAGTAAAAGATTCTTTGAAACCATGTAGCAGTTACCGTCTGTCTGTCCTTCCGTATGAACTCTGAGATCTAAGAAACTGTAATAGCTAGACAGATTGGATTTGGCATGCAGATTGGGCCTGGGACAGCGAAAGTTTATTTCAGTAGGGCGCCACTCCCACAAACGCCTATACGCCCACGCTAGAAACTATCTATCACCCGCAGTTTTAAAGGTTATGTAAAAGTGTAAATGGATTTTGCTTTTATTATCAATATCTATGTTCATGCCAAAAATTGTCCAAATCGAATTATTAAGTAAAAAGTTATAAGTGTGCAATCTCGGAAAAAGCCGATTTGCTGCTTGCTTATTTAAATCTCCCTCGCACTCCCTTTGGCTGATTAGCGGGTATCTTTGCCCGTTTCTTAGAGCAACAGTATTTCTTTGGTAACAAACTTAACATGCTTTAATATTTGTATATAGAAGTTTGAACACCGCGGCTTTTTAGAAGAATGGTATTAACTTTGTATACCCGTTATTGGTAGAGTAAAAGGGTATACATATATATATTCCGACCCATAAAGTATATATATTCTTGATCAGGATCACTAGCCGAGTCTAGATCGAAACAAAAGCTAGAAAGTTGGGACTTGCCGTGTTGACTGTGGCTCCTACAAAAATTTTAACTAAAATTAATTGTTCTCATCAATACCTATCGACCGACCTAAAAAAAAGTTTGCCACGCCCTCTTTAACGCCCACAAACCGCTTACAAACTTCAAAAAATCGTAAATATGAACGCTGATATCTCAGAAACTATCAAAGATAGAGAATTGGGATTTCAGATTTAGATTTTGTAGCCTTTTACGCAGCGCAAGGTCATTTGGCGAATATGTCACGGCCACTCTAACGCCCACAAGCCTCTCAAACACGTGGCTCCCACAACTTTTATGCTAAAAAAAAATTTTAACTGAAATGTTTTAGTCTCGTCAATACATATCGATTGATCCAAAAAAAGATTGTCACGCCCACTCTAACGCCCACAAACCGCCTAAACCTGTAACGCCCACAATTTTCATGCTAGAAAAAAATTTTAACTGAAATGTATTAGTCCTCTGTATCTATCGATTGACCCAAAAAAAAGATTGACACGCCCACTCTTACACCCATAACGCTTAAATCTGTCTACAGCCCACATAACCATATATTGAGATCGCGGGCAGGTGGCGCCTTTCAGTCTCGCTTTGCTGCTTGCATATCTCCATCTCCATTTGGCCCCTTTAGCTGAGTAACAGTGGCGATTGTCGGTGGCGGATAACTTGGAAAGATCATGTGCTCTGGAAACTTGCGCTGAATATGACAAAATTGTGTGTGGAATTGACGCGGCCTTGGAGAGTCGGATGAAATCATCGTAGTAGTAGGACGGCTGTTTCGATACAACTGATACATTTGTGAGCGCTTGTGAAATCGCGGAATTAATGGTTGCTTGCAAAGCAATTGGAAAAAAAAACAGTTTTCCTTGGATATAGGCTAAACAATCATTTGTGTGCGTCAGAGAGTGCGTGAGATGTTTGCGTAACAAACTTGCGCTGCTTACGACGATAAAGAATCTAAATCTGAAATCCCAACTCTCTAGCTTTTATAGTTTCAAAGGTCACAGCGTTCACACGGACAGTTGGACATAGGGACATGGCTAGATCGACTAGGCTAGTGATGCTGATCAAGAGTATATATACTTGATGGGGTCGGAGACGCTTCCTTTTACCTGGTACATACTTTCCCCGAACACAATATAACCTTTTACTCTACGAATAACGGATATAAAAATGTGTCGTTTTTCAACCGAAAAAATTTATGTTTGCATAAAACGAAAAACATTTGTGGAGTTATTGTAAGAGCAACGAATAAAAAGGTGCGACACTAGCAAGAGCGTCGACTTTCATCAACACCCAGAAAAATAATGAACAAAATTTTAGGTCATGCAAATTAACTTTCTCACTAGTGAATATTAAAAAAAAATTATTTTTAGTTTCTTACTTCACTTATTCACTATTACAATTATATAGGTCGAACTTATTTTATATTCACTGCTCTCTACTTTATACTCGATTCAACAGATCGATTCGATTCTCAAAATCGGACTGCCCTAACTCGAGTTCAATGATCAATAATCAAACCTCGGCTTAAGAGATTTATTTAAAAATTGATTATCTCAAAATTGATTAAAAAAGAGACTCAAGAGAGTCGGTGAATTAGAATAATACAATTTGGCAATTAAATTTGAAATTAAAATTCGGCCGGAAATTGGTGTTTACGTTAGCGATCTCGTGTTTACGGTAGCGGACTTTAGGGATCGCTTTGGGGATCTTGTGTTTACGTTAGCGGACTTCAGGGCTTACTCTGGGACTCTGGGATATCGGCTTAGATGTTTACAGTAGTGTGCTGATACCTCCCCAGAATACAATTCAACCATTTTTAGTGAAAAACGAATATATATTGAACGTATATTTTAAAATAATGTAATTTTTGAGGGGGCGTGTTGAACATAACAGTTTATACGCCATTCCTACTGTTATGTACATTACAAAAATTAACATTATAGAAATCCCTACTTTTGAATATTCGGGCACACTTTGCGGAGTCTTTGAAACTGATCTAGGTGGGAATAATTTGAAGGCTTAGTTGAGAGAAAAAGCTGACCACGGATTTAACACGGAGTTAGGCAGAGTTATTTGGAGATTGTATCTCGGCTCAAAGTTGTTTATAAATTGAGTAAGTGACCCTAAATAATGCGTTATATAACTCCCCCCATTCTAAATGGAATCGTCCCGATTCATTGGAACATGGGTATATTGAATGTAATTGGTTGGTCAATTCCACAATGATAATTTCTTCTAGGGTATTTTCATTGTCGGGAATACTTTTTTCATTGTCGGAAATATTTCTTTCTTGCTGAATTTCTATATGGATTTGCCGTGGTATGAATATTAAACATTTTCTGTACTTGATTATAATCATGGTAAGTAAATATATAAATGTAAATATGATTAATATTAACGTAACGGGTATTAGAAAAATGGCTCCATCTTAAATACTATTGACTATTTGTCCGTTGGACGTACTATGTCGAGGATACGCAACGAATGAAGATATCCCGTTTCTTTGTGCAAAAGACTTAAATTGGGATGAAGAAAAACTTGGCACCTTATCTATCATCTAATGGAAATTGTTGCAAAATTTCTGAAACTTTGTTTTCTATATTTAGTTTATTCGGAATTTGTATTACTGCTAAATATTTTGAATAAGAATCTATACAAGTAATGAATATCAGATTTTGGGCATAATGTATGTCAGGATGCAAGAAGCTCAGAAAATTTTCAATAAAAAAGTCCACGTGGACAAAAATAGGGGGGTGGGTTAGTTAAAAATCCACGATTGTCCACGAGGATTAAGAATGGCGCCTAATTCATTTCAGACAATGATGACTATTTCATTCTCTGGATTATAACCTTCACAAGCATTTCTTTATATGGATGATTTAATAGTTATACGTTGTTCCGAAAAACATATGCTTAAAAACTTAACATACGTTTGAGAAATGTAGGAAATCTCAAGTTACATCCAGAAAAATGTTTATTTTTTATGCATGAGGTGACTTTTCTCGGTCATAAATGCACAGATAAAGGAATACTTCCAGACGACAAGAAATATGACGTCATTATGAATTACCCTGCGCCGCACAATGCGGACAGCGCTAGACGTTTCGTGACATTTTGCAATTATTATAGGCGTTTCATAAAAAACTTCGCCGAATATTCACGGCACAAATGTAAAAAGAATGTTCCTTTTGAATGGACAGATGAATGCCAAAACGCATTCCAATGTTTAAAAACAAAACTCATGGAACCTACTTTGCTACAATATCCCGATTTCAACAAAGAATTTTGTATAATTACGGATGCAAGTAAGCAAGCGTGTGGAGCGGTTTTAACTAAAAACCATAACGGACTCCAACTTCCCATTGCATATGCATCAAGAGCTTTCACTAAGGAAGAAAATAATAAGTGTACAACTGAGCAGGAATTAGCTGCACTTCACTGGGGAATATTATATTTTCGACCATTTATTTATGGAAATCACTTTACAATCAAAACAAATCACAGACCATTAATATATCTATTTTCAATGATCAATCCGAGTTCTACTCAGCGAGTTCGAGCGCTACTCAACCCGGTGGCCCTTCTTGAAAAACAAGATGAGAAAGTCGTCATCTAGCTTTCTTTGCGTTCAGACGTGCTTAAAATTCTCGCTATGTTACTTCCCCGCTGTCCCGAGTGCAATACCGATGTTACATTGGTCCATTCGGACGCTGTTCGCTGTTCTTCTTTGTGCCGTCGCGCCTATCATACTTCTTGCGTAGCCCTACCGGACGATGTGCTCAAACATTTATTAAATCCAAACACACTGTGGCAATGTGATGGCTGTGTGGTTGATGATAAATTTAAAGCCCTGGAGCGCTTATATCAGGGCCTTCATAACAAATTCTTGGAGGCGTTCCCCTCTAAATATGATGCATTGTCTCAGAACTTAAATTTAAATCCCAAGCCTCGTCTACCGAGGCCTACCAACGTAGCTGCAGCTCCCCAGTCATACGCAGCTGCTACTGCTACGTCTTCCGAGGTCGTTGACCCTTCTAATCATGCTCTGGATATTGAGAGAGGAAATTTTATACAAGTTCGAAATAAGAAGAGAAGGAACAACAACAAGCCCAATAAACATGTTGTTGGAGTTGCTCCTAATGCCGAAGATCATCATGTCTTGACGACCAAGAAATTTTTCTAATTAAGGTCAAAAGATTTATTCATAGAGAACGGGCCATTGTTAAAGGGGATAGAGTCTTAGCTAATTTTCCGGAGCCTGGGCAAACTTCACAATCAAGTCATTCATCATCAAAAAACCCTCAGCGTTCGACGCCACTGGCGTCGTTACTTTTGCGGGACATTTTCTGAGAGCCTTTCCTCATTTGTCTGAGTCGTTTTCGCAACAACATCGGCAGCTGCTTGCCTTTCTCACTGCGCTCTGATCATCTTCTGTCTCTCTTCTAACGCATCATCAACAACATCAGCTGGAGCTTTTGTTGTCCGCTTTGCGTGACATTCGCCGTCCGTATGGCTCTATTATCGGAGCGCTCCTCGGACTTGCGCTCACATCATTTTCCGTTGCTCTCCTGACGCTACATCAACAACATCAGCCGGAGCTTTCGTTGTCCGCTTTGCGCGACACTCGCTGTCCGCTGGGTTCTAATATCGGCGCGCTCTCATCATCTTGCGCCTCTCTCCCGTTGCACCATCAACAACATCAGCTGGAGTTTTGTTGCCCGCTTTGCGCGACATTCGCCGTCCGCCTGGCTCTAATATCGGCGCGCTCCTCGGAGTTGCGCTCTCATCATCTTGCGCCTCTCTCCCGAAGTACCTAGAACATCGGCTGGATTCTTACTCTTCATTAGGTTGGAACCCGCTCATTGAAAATATGTTCTCTACATATTCGCCGCTGGAGTTAAACCAACATCGGATGCTGCTATCTTCGGATTCTGATACTATTGAGCTCAGCGCGCCTTTTGGGATAGCGCTCTCTTATATGAGTAGTCGGACTCACTCTTCACTGTGCTCTTCACCGCCTCTCTCTATTGATACAATTTCTTCTGCGCTCTTTGGATGGCCGTCACAGAACAGGCATGCGTCATTAGGAAATTCATTTACATATCCCCATTTTACTGCACTATTACTCCATGGAATGACGCTCTCAACCTGATACGTTGCAAAAGGTACTTAATAGTAGTTACGATCACGCGAGGCCGACAACCGGCAACCTGCTATGGGCTTGTCCGCAGTAAACTCAAACAGCCATCATTCAGGAAATAATGGCTTGAAAAGATACTTCAAAATATATCCGGCATGAGAACTAAAACGCAGTCTGTCTTTATGAATACTTCCAACAGTGACTATGACATTATCATACTGGTTGAGACTTGGCTAAATTCTAACTTTAGTTCGAATGAATTCTTCGATCGTAAGTTATTCCAAGCTTTTCGTAAAGATAGAGGCTTCGGCAGAATGCAGTGCGAGAGAGGAGATGGTGTCATCGTGGCTGTTAGCCGTAAATTCTGTTGCACTGTAATTCGACTCCTTAATGATGACTCCCTTCTGGACCAATTGGCGGTGACGGTGTCTGGCTCATCCGGGAAGATATCGATTGTGGCTTCCTATGTTCCACCTGGCAGTGATTCTGGGCTTTACCAGGCTCACTTAGACAACATCGCTAACATCCATGCCAGCTTGGAGGACTCTGATGGCATATGTGTGGCAGGAGACTTCAACCTCAGCTCTGTTTTCTGGACGTGGGACCCACAAGCATCTGCTATGGTGCCTGGAAATGTGCATCATTCTCATTAAATAATTGTCATCGATGACTGTTTTAGTATGGGCCTCACCCAAATTAATAATATTTTCAATGATTTGCATAAGCTTCTTGATTTAATATTAATTAATTCTATTGTTCATTCTAACGTAACTATGGCTTTACGATTTCAAATTGTGTTGTACATCACAAACCATTGTGCTTAAACAAACAAAATACAAAAAATTTTCTAAAACACATAACCCGGCCGATGGTGAAAGATATAGGCAGCACAAACGTGAGTTTGAGTTTCTTAATAAATTTCTATATAACCAATACATTTGTGAAGTTGAGCATAGTTTGAAGGCCAACCCTAAGGCGTTTTGGCGGTTTGTTAACTCAATAGAATTAAATTCGTATATACCTTCAACAATGTCGTAAGGTGATGTTGTTGCTTTCACCGAGGCCGATATCGTCAATTTGTTTGCTGCCTGATTTTCCTCGAACATTGAACCTTCCGATGAATGGTATGACCAGGAAACTTTAAATTCAATTTCAGAAATTTGCAACATTGGAAGCCTGGATGCCATATCGTATGATGAAGCAATTAGTTATTTTGATGATTCCCCCAGACTAGACTTTGATGGAATTTCTTCATTCTTCCTTAAGAATTGTATTTCCAGTCTTTACCTACCCCTGCAAATTATGTTCTCTTCTTCTTTGTCTCAAGGAAGATTCCCAATTAGATGGAAAATTTCTAGAGTCATGCCGGCCCATAAAGGAGGAAGTAAATTTGATATTTCTAACTATAGGCCAATTGCTAAAATCAAAAACATGGCTAAATTGTTCGAAAGAATCATTTTCAAAAAATTATCTTTCTTAATAAGGGGTTACATCGAACCTAATCAACATGGCTTCATGCCCGGTCGATCTACGACGACCAACTTGGCTATTTTTACGAATCACTTTATACATGCATTTGAGGATCATTCACAGATGGACACGATATACACAGATTTTACTAAAGCTTTTGACAAGGTTTGTCACTCTGCCCTAAAGGCTAAACTTTCCAAACTTGGCTTTCACTCCTCTTTTCTTAACTGGATAGCATCGTATTTGGATAACCGAAACTATCATGTTGAAGTAGGTGGTGCACTATCCCATCCTTATAAAGCGACACCTGGACTTCCTCAGGGTAGCTCTCTTGGCCCTTTACTTTCCATTATTTTTATAAATGACATTTGCGCCTGTACCCATTTTTTTGCTTCCTTCTTTATGCGGATGACCTAAAGATCTATAGGACTGTCAATACAGTAAATGACTCGATATTGCTTCAATCTGACCTAGATAGTATCAGTAGTTGGTGTTCCAAGAATAGTTTGCCTTTAAACCTTAATAAATGCCACATCGTTCGTTATGCGAAACGTTCTGTAACCATTCCATCCACTTATCACATCAATAACCACCCTCTCCTGTTTTGAATTAAATAGTTGAGCTGGGGGTATTATTTGATGACAAATTTATGTTTAATGAGCACCTGAATTTTATATTACCAAAGGCTTATGCAATGTTCGGCTTTGTTCTAGGGTTGAATATGTTTCCTTTATTTGGAATCCCTCGGGAAGTGTCCAGATCAATAGGATTGAGAGGTTACAGAAAAAGTTTTTGAAGTTTGCATTGCAATCCTTGCATTTTACTGAACCGGCCTATGATAGTCAGTGTTCCCTGCTTCACACTTCATCCTTGAAGGATCGCCGTGCAACTGCTGGCCTTCTCTTTCTGAATGATTTGCTAGTAGGAAATATTGATTGTCCTTGCCTGTTGGGATGCATCAATTTTAATGTTCCTGCCAGGAATCTCCGTACCATGGTTCCATTCCTTGGACCGTGCTGTCAGGACTAATAATGCTAGCAATGAGCCACTACTAAGGGCTCTTAGATTGTTTAATTCAGCTGGGGGACCGAGGAAGATATGCTAGGGCAAACTCTTAGGGAATATTTCTTTATTAATTTTCAATAATAGATTTAAGATAATCATATGTAGCCAGATAAGGATTTATCCATTGGCGATAAGAAAATAAATAAATAAATAAATAAATAAATAAGAAGCTATACTGTCTAAATTCCATGACGATCCAATACAAGAAGGTTATACTGGCAATACAAAAACCTTGGCCAAGGTCAGAAGGCATTATTTTTGGAAAGGTATAGATATTACTGAGTACATACGAAAATGTCAGAAAGCCAAAAAGCTAAAATATGAAGCACAATAAGACTCCATTAATATTAACTAATTCGCCTATAAATGCTTTCGACAGAGTGATAGTGGACACTATTTGACCACTACCAAAATCAGAAAATTCAATAATAAATGATTTGTGCAAATACCTAAAAACTGAAAAAATAACATCTACGGCACACCACCACCAGACAGTCGAAACAATATATTGAAGTCATAGAACTTTCAATGAATACATACGCTCATATAATCGGTTGATAAAACTGATTGGGACGTATGGCTTCAATATTTCGTTTTCTGTTTCAACACGTTCCCCTCAATGGCACATACTTATTGTCCATATGAGCTAGTATTTGGTAAACCAAATAATTTGCGAAAACAATTTAATAGTATAGAAAATATAGAACACATATATAATATAGATGACTATGCTAAGGAAAGTAAATATAGATTAGAAGTAGCATACAAAAGAGCTAGAATAAGTATAGAAGAAAATAAGAAAAATAATATGATACTATATGATCAGAAAATAAACATAGATATATCAGTAGGTGATCAAGTCCTCTTAAAAAATGAAACAGGTCATAAGTTAGATTATAAATATACTGGTCCGTATAAAGTAACGGAAATAGGAGATAGAAATAACATTATAATAACGAATAATAAAAACAAAAAACAAACAGTTCATAAGGACAGACTAAAAATGTTTATTTCATAAATGTATTTATAATGGACACGCTTAAAAATACTTCTTCACGTACGAATATTATTCCCAATTCCATTTTCTTTGTAACTAACGATATATCAGTAGGTGATAATTAATTTTGCTTTGGTTTTTAAAAATTATTCTTTTAGTAATAAAAGAATTTGTTCCCAATAAACCGAGAACAAATAACAGACCCTCCACTGCGCCAAAAAACTAAAAAGTTTATTTTTGGCTTATCAAAATGTTAGGGGACTAAATATGAAGCTACCCAAGTTTTATGCTGACTCCTCTGCATTTACTGCAGATATTTGGCTTTTACGGAAACTTGGCTGAAAGCAGAGATATCTGACTCTGAAGTTCTGTCAAATAACTTTAATGCCTATAGGACCGATCGCTCCTCACGTTGGGGAGGCGGTGTGCTGATTGCCGTTACCACTAGCCTCACATCTGAAAAAATTTACTTTGATACCCATAACGAAATTGAATTTGTTAGTGTGAAAGTTTCCTTGCAATCCATATCTATTTTTGTAACATGTTCCTATATTCCACCTGGCTCTGATTTAATAATTTATGAGCACCATCTGTCTGCCATAAAATCTGTTCTATCCCTTCTTTCTAACAGAGACCTTTTGATTGTTTTGGGTGACTTTAATCTCCCTGATATCTCTTGGTCTTCTCCTACTGACTCACTTGTCGCTATACCTCTATCCGCCCATGATTTTGTAGATGGTCTTCTAGAATTATCGTTACAGCAAGTAAGGCTTATACGGAATTCATTAAATAGACAACTAGATCTCGTGTTTGTTTCAGACCCTTCTGAAGTCACGGTATCTAGAATTGACGCTCTTGTTGTACCTGAAGACCGATATCATCCAACAATGGAATTGACAATCTGCCTCCCATGCGTTGATACCCTCTCTCCTTTAGTTCCTCAAACTAAAATGAGATGTTTTCGAAAATGTGACTATAAAAAACTTAACGATATGATTTCTCAATATAATTGGACAGACTTGTACAATTGTATGGATATTGAAAGTGCCACTGAACTCTTCTATATAGTGTTAAATACTTTTTTTAATGAATGCGTTCCTGATAGGCTTCCTTCAAAGCTAAACAGGCCTCCTTGGTTTACCAATGCGCTTCAAAGACTTAAAAACCTTAAAACAAACACCTATAAAAAGTATAAAAAATCGGGTAAGCCATCTGATTTTTCGAAATATGTGGTGGCTCGATCGGACTTTAATGTTCTCAATAGTCATTGCTATTCTATGTATTTAAGTCGATGTAAATTCGAATTTTCAAATGATCCGAAGCAGTTTTATAACTTTGTTAATGCCAAGCGTAAGTCGTCGGCATTGCCTTCATCTGTACGTTTTAACTCAATGGAGGCATCGACGGATTCTGAAATTGCTGATTTATTTGCCGAGTTTTTCCAAACTACTTATAGTTCGGTTGCTTGGTCAAATTCTAACTACCCTAATCCCTTAAATAGGGCAAACTGTATTTTTACCCCTGAAATTACGGAAAGTTCTCTCATAAGAGACTTAGCAACAACAACGCCAACTTATTCTCCCGGTCCAGATGGACTCCCCGGGTGTGTGCTTAAGTTTTGTGCGTCAACCATATGTAAACCGATTCTTAAACTTTTTAATTTGTCTATTTCATCATCAGTTTTTCCTACTATCTGGAAGGACTCTTTTATCATTCCACTTCACAAAAAGGGTGCGAAGGCGGATGCCCAGAATTATAGAGGTATTTCCAAATTGTCGGCAATTCCTAAAGCATTTGAACGTATTATTACTTCTCATTTGCTACATTTATGTTCCTCGCTAATATCACCGTGTCAGCATGGTTTTGTTAAGCGAAGATCGACCACCACCAACCTTCTTGAATTGTCATCTATTGTAATAAATGGATTTAAGAAAAAAATGCAGACTGACGTTATATATACAGATTTTAGTAAGGCCTTTGACTCTGTCAACCACTCTCTTCTATTATTCAAATTAAATCAGATTGGGTTTCCATGTAAGCTATTAACTTGGATTTCAAGTTATTTGAATGGTAGGACTCAGAGGGTTATATTCAAGAACGCTGTTTCAAAATTGATCTACGTGACATCTGGAGTGCCTCAGGGTAGTCATTTGGGTCCTTTGCTGTTTACTTTGTTTATTAACGATCTTCCCTCTACCATAAAACATTCTCGTGTACTAATGTATGCTGATGATGTTAAGCTTTGTTTATCATATAACGATATAGCGTCGGGTTCCAACTTACAGTCAGATATTGATTGTTTTCAGGGATGGTGTGAGTATAACCTTTTAAATTTGAACTGCCTTAAATGCAACGTTATGACTTTTTATAGGGGTACTCCTACTTTTGTTAGTTACTCTCTTCAAAATACGTCACTCGACCGTATATATTCCGTTAATGACTTAGGCGTTCTTCTGGACCCAAAACTTAAATTTGACTGCCACATAATGTCCACTGTCAACAAGGCCATGAGTGTTCTTGGGTTTATAAAGCGTTGGTCAAAAGAATTTGATGACCTTTATACAACCAAATTAATATTTACCTCCCTTGTCCGTCCTATTTTGGAATATTGTTCTTCGGTTTGGAGTCCACAATATCAAGTGCACATTGACCGTATTGAGTCGGTACAAAAAAAATTTCTTCTTTTTGCCCGTCGTAGTTTGAACTGGGATCAAAACGTAAGGCTACCTTCCTATCAGAGTAGATTACTATTGCTTAATTTACCTACACTTGTAAATCGTAGAACAATGCTTGGTACTATTTTTATGCAAAACCTTATTAAAGGTGATATTGATTCTGTAGAACTTGTAAACCGCCTAACTTTCAATGTCCCTGCTAGACTAACACGAAATTATTATCCCCTAAATTTGCCACAATGTACATCAAATTTATGTCTGCACGAGCCCTTTCGCGTTCTATGTAATAATTATAACAATCTTTACCATTTAATTTGCATCTCATCTTCTATCCCGGTATTAAAAACTAATATTTTAACTCATTTGCTTCATTCTTAGTTGCTTCTTTTATTTTCATTTGTGTCCCGTCTCTATTTGTTTTTTGTATCTTCCTCGCGAACTCGCATTTTTGCCCAAATTTATAGAAGGGCTCCGCGCGTAACAAGCACGTGCTTGGTGTCGTTGGGCCACTTGATTGTACTGCTCGTAGTGCATCAACGTCCATCATATATAAGTAAAAAATACTAATAAAATAACTTCATAATGTAACGTTATTTTTCAAAAGGAGGAAGATGTAGTATGCATGTATCATTGTAGTGAGTACTCACTGTACTGACACCAACATTGTGATATAGTGTATTTAAGCAAATACAAAAGTCCCGGCCGCTAATCTCGTGCGGCCAACCGAAATATGAACGCGCCTCAGAGACCACCTTATGGGAAGTGCTAGTGTCAGCATATTCCCATGGCCTGAGTGTAGACACATACAATGAATGCATATACAACTTCTCTCGCGCTCTCGCTGCTATCAGCCAAATACATTTGTGATATAGACATGACGGCCGCTGCCGATGTTTGCAGACAGCGCATTCGCGAATAGCTAGTTGTAAGTCACTCTAACTCTGAGCATCAATGAATAAACATCTTGGAGTGGCCGATGGTCACTGAAACCAAATTGAAGTATTTACTGGGATAAATATATAATTATCAAATGAGAATATACAATAAATAATACATGGCGACCGTGACTTGGTGGATCGTGCATCCACGGACATAGGATAAATTCGGCCGTCGACAACTCAACTCGCAACCGCGACCACCCTACAACAAATCGTCTCGGAAGAAGATCATCAAGAAACCAATCTGGATTCAAAAGGAAAGAGCTGAAACTATAATTGTGATAGAATAGAAGGAACTGCAATTTGGACTGGAATTTGGACATATAAATCTGAGTGAGTAGAGACGGAGTTATGGCAAAACGTGGGGGCGTATAGAGCAAAATAAATAAAAGAATAGCGCGCTTAAAGTGGCTATTATTTAAAAACCAAACGCCACCCCCCTGGGCAACAGCCCAAAAATTACAAGAACTTGATTTTCTTAATTCAAGTCTTGTAAATAAAAAGCCAATATCTCCAGCTCACTCAGTGATAAAGGCAATCAATAGAGATACAAAAATAACACCTCCACCTCCAAAACAGATTCCCAAGAGAAGCAAAGAGTGCCCGAAAGCCCATTTTGCGAGAGTACGTGCGCAAAACCCTGTGCGCCGCCTGAGTCCATAGGCACAGGACATCTGCAGCTGAAACTACAAGCGTGGGAGGCAAGCAGCCGCCTACGCCATCAGCGTGCCACCCCCGGCGACGCCCAGCTGATGCAATAGAGGGTCTGAGGGAAGACGTATTGAAGAATATACGAATATATGTACATATATATTTATATATATATATATATATATATATATAAGAATACTACAAAATAACAAAAAAAAAATCAATCTAAGTTACTTTAATTATAGTTAGTTAGTTAGTTATAGTCTGTAAAATTGAGCGGAACCTTTTCTGCCCGATTAGAAATGTAGCCCGTAAAGCTATACAAATCAAAAGGTAGAAAACCTGTAAAAGTAAATGTAAAGTAATGCAATAAGTAAATTTTCTGAAGATACAGATAGTTATAATTATAATTTTATATATATACGCCAAAAATGGCAATTTTAGACGTTAAGTCAGTGGACTCCACGGCTAATGTCATTAATAAGGTAGAGTCATATAATAATGACTTAGAATTAATACACATACCGTTGATAATAACTGTTGTTATAATGTGCGCAAATTGTTTTTATAAACTGTATAAGTTACATAATAAATGTCTTAAAAAAGAAATATATGAACCAGGCAAATGATCTGTACAAAATTTAATTTAAAAAAAAGAGCAATATTGATTGAAAAAATAATTCTGTAATCAACTTTTAAGCCTTAAGAAAATGGAAAAAAAATAAATATAAATAAATACTACAAATAAATACAAATAAAAATATATATTAACTAAAATATGGCTACACTAAAGGCAATTAGAGAAACATATGATAGGGACCCTTATTTTAAAGAAAGAGTTCAGCAATTAGTCTTCAGTAAGCATATGGGCATTTCCAGGGGTCGCGAACGTACGTTCGTACGCACTTTGTGCAAATAAAAAAAGAAAATAAACGTTTTTTAAATATTTTTTGCTGTTCGATAGCATTTTGTTAGCTCTTAGCTTAGTGTAAATGATGGGATCTAATGAGCTATCATTTTCATAATATTGGCAAAAAACATGCGGTCGCGAACGTACACAAAATGGAAGTCGACTTTGGCTTAATCTAGTAAAATGCAAATATCTGCGAATCGGGACGGAATATTCTAAAACAATAACTTTACTTTTAAAATGGATTCATGTAGCTTTCATTCGAGTCTGTTCCCAAGGAAATATCTCCATTTGTTTTTTTTTATTGAACTAAGTACCGGTCGCGAACGTACGATTTTTCCATGTTGTTTTATTAACAGTTAATTGAAAATTTATTTGCCTCCTTTGGATTTTTATCTTCTTATTAGATTGTAATAAAGAGATTTGGTAGAAAAGTTCAAACAAATCATATGTTTTCCTTGCGAAATAATTAATCAGAAAAATGCCTTAAAAAGAAGCTAAAAATGAAAAAAAAGTAAATTTTTTCAGTTTTCAGGGAAATTTCTTCAACAAAAAAAATTAAATATGCTTTGGTTCCACTGTATTATATAAATATGGCCATTTATTTGTGAAAATACGCAAAAAATACGATGATTATGAAGATTTTTTGTTTCGGTCCTGGTTGACCATTTTTCGGATTTGCCCATATATGATTTAGAAAATGTATATACTGAAACTTTTAATATACAAGGGTGGTCAAAAGTATTTTCACAAAAAAAAAGTTAAATATATTCATAATTTGAACTTACATCTTGTTAACTTTGGCATCAATGGAAAGGTAATTTAAATGCCGTTTGAATGATACAATACATTTCTTAACACATTCAGTACTTATTGAAAAAGACGTATTTGTGTGAAAATGTCCTTTTTGAACTTTTTTCCTCGACTTGAAAACCTAAATTTTTTGATGCAAAAAGTTTCTTCAAACAAAAATAATAGTAACTGCAAAAAGAATTTTTCAGAAATCATTTTGCTTATATTTTTTATGATTTTTTGAAAATGCTTAGAAACATGCATTTTAGCCATACTTTTCTCTTTTTCATACAAATTTTTTCCGACAGTGTCACCTTTAAAAAATCATAAAAAATATAAGCAAAATAATTTTTGAAAAATTCTTTTTGCAGTTACTATTATTTTTGTTTGAAGAAACTTTTTGCATCAAAAAATTTAAGTCTTCAAGTCGAGGAAAAAAGTTTAAAAAGGACATTTTCACACAAATTCGTCCTTTTCAATAAGTACTGAATGTGTTAAGAAATGTATTGTATCATTCAAACGGCATTTAAATTACCTTTCCATTGATGCCAAAGTTAACAAGATGTAAGTTCAAATTATGAATATATTTAACTTTTTTTTTGTGAAAATACTTTTGACCACCCTTGTAGATGCTTCCCCATTAATACATTGCACAAGCACCCAAAAGGGAATTGTGTTATCCACCATTCCAGGTGTGCAAGTTAGATCAGAGCTTGCAGAGACAAATCCTAAAATAGAAGAGCAAAACTTAAATAATCTTACTTTTTCAGCTGTTTTAATGTCAGATCTGGATAATTCTACAGATTCTGATGCTACAATATCACAATGGCGCAATCTAATATTGATTTTATTAATACAGCATCCAAGCTTATACCAGTTTTCGATGGAAAAGCTGAAAACTTAACAAGTTTAATTGATGCATTACAAATAATAGGATCAATAAAAGACGAGCACAAACAATTAGCGGTTTCCATAATAAAAGCAAAGCTAAAAGGTAACGACAGAAACCTAACCGGAAATGAAACAACAATAACTGAAGTCATTTCCAGATTAAAAAGCAACGTCAAAGGCGAAACTGTAGAAGTGTTGTCAGCAAAACTGATGAACCTTAAGCAACGCAATAAAACTGCTAGCCAGTACACACAAGAAGTTGAGCAGATGACAAAAGCTTTAGAAGGTGCATATATAACAGCACAAAAGCACACATTCGGCACATGTTGAGCGCTCGATTGAGCAGCTGAAAAAGCAGACATTCAGCACATGTTGAGCGCTCGATTGAGCAGCGGAAAAAGCGCACATTATTATAATAAATAATATCTATATAAATATAATAGTTCTAATTATTTATTTTTATTTATTTTTATTTATTTGTTATAAAATTTCAGCTCGGGGGTTCCCGGTGTTAGCGGGGTCGTTGGCTCTTCAGCATCTGGGGCCGGCGTTGACTTTTTTTTGTGCAACTTAAGTTTTTAACGCACCTCATTGCTTTTTGCAGTGCCTTTTCGGGAGGCTCCGAGGGCTCCACCAGAGCTATTGCATCTACCCTGCAGTTCCACAATTGAGTTAGGCGCCCAATCATCACGAAGCCGACTGCGACGTCGGCAGAGCAGCCAGCGACGCCGGCAGAGCTGAGCGCAACGGCGGCAAAGAGACGCGCTCTCAGTCGGGGTCCGCAAAGAGAACGCACAAAAAGTACTTTTGGGCTCTCCGTCTCTCGCCATGTCTCAGCTGAAGACATGCGTGTGAGGGCAAGAAGAAGGCCCATCAATTAAAATAGCTAGACTTTTGTGCACCCTTGCCTTTTGAATAATGCGACATTTTTTCGTAAATGTTAAAACAACCAATTGAAACAATATGTTTGGGCTTTAAATTATTTGTATTTCTTAAAAAAATTTATAAGTTTATTAATATTATTTATTAATATGTGAAGTTTTAAAAATATATTTTTTTATAACGATTTGCATAGTCGGATATGTCTATAAACACCCTGCTTCTAAGTGCAAGATGCATAGACCAAACGGGACATGCCAAAAAAACAGAACAACAACGGATTAGCGGAACCATTGTTGTTGTTGCTTGTGGTTTTTCTGGAAGGCACGCGCCTTTTTTCGTCATCTTCACTTGCGTTTACTTAAGTGAAGGAGTTAGAAGTTCAAGCAAAACTACAAGCAATTATCTTTGTAATATTTAATAAATAGTGGCTTAAAAGTAAAAGAGAAACAATTCCCAGGTAAGTCTGTCGCAGACCAATAATTTTGAAAACAGTGAAAGTAAAAAACAAGATAATCAATATTTAAAATAAGGGAAATATAAGATTCCCAAAAAACACGTGGCGGAAAAAACTAGCTGTGAAAAATATTAATTTTTGACGTGAAAAGCAACAAATAGTGCATATAATAAACAAATAAACAAATCTGTGAAAGCATTTAAAAATCTTATTGAGAGCAAAGTTTCTAGGGACAACAAATAAGAGATGTTCGTTTTTAAAACTTATGTTTGTGGTGAATTTTTGTTAAGAATTAATATTAATAATACTAAACCAAAATTATTACTTTTGTGTACAAAACAACAACAAAATAAAATAAATCAAGTGACCGAAAACAAAAGTTTGCAAGTTTCTTCTCTATATTTTTTTAATTTTCTTTTATTTATAGACAAGGCTGATGGTAAATCTATAAAAAAATGGAAGGCTAAGTCGTTCCAATTTAAGCATATTATCCGAGGAACTTGTTCTGTCCCACAACTTGGAGGGGGGCCAAAACAAGAAGAAGCTCAAAGTCTACCCAAATTTCGTCCGTGCCTTGTTGGGTAAGTTTTTATTGGGGCCGAAAGTAACTATTGTTTGTAAGTTTAATTTTTAAAAGACTTCTGAAATTTTTACATTGAATGTCAAAGATAACACATCTTTTATTATAAATAAAACTTACAAATAACGATTACTTTCGGTCACTCGTTTTTATTTTCGTCTCGTTCTATTTTCAAAACTAATTTTTCTTCTAATACTAGATGCAATCGCTCTGGTGGAGCCCTCGGAGCCTCCCGAAAAGGCACTCCAAAAAGCAATGAGGTGCGTTAAAAACTTAAGTTGGGCAAAAAAGAAGTCAACGCCGGCCCCAGATGCTGACGAACCAACGACTCCGATAACACCGGGAACCCCCGAGCTGAAATTTTAAAACAAATAAATAAAAATAAATAATTACAACTGAAATTATATTTGCTGCTAAGCGCTTAACATGTGCTGAATGTGTGCTTATTCTGCTGCCTAATCGAGCGCTCAACGTGTGCTGAATGTGTGCCTTTTCTGCTGCCTAATCGAGCGCTCAACGTGTGCTGAATGTGTGCTTTTTCTGCGCTCAATGAGTGCTAGTTTTTGTGCACTGTTGAACCCTAGGACATGCCTATGTTAATTTGAGCACTCAATCCCATATAAATTGGGCCCCTATTGAGCGCTGAGTGATGAACTTTTTGCAGTGATTGAGTGCTCAATCGGCGCTGAATGGTACTGCAGGGGAGTTAGACAGAAACCATCCCTTCAGTTCTGCAGTAGGGACGCGGTGACATGGCTCAAGGCAAAAAGCTTTATTGTTTTTTTTTTGTGCGTAAAACGCTGTGCCGCTGTTGACGTCAGCAGAGCAGTCGGCGCAGCGTAGAAGACTGCCCACGAAAACGGTCGTGCAATAAAGAGAGGCAGATATTCGGAGATTTTCCTTTTTTTCTTGTCTTATAATCTGCCTGCACTCCGCGCTCGCAGAGACAAATTTCGGCCGGTCCGTTATTTTTTTTGCGTCTATCCGTTATGTTTGGCTAGCAATTAATATTTCAGCGGAAAAATTTTCGTGGAGCAGCGACATGTGAATGCCCTAATATATTAAAAGCATTATTGTATATCGAAAATAAACATCTAATATTGTTTCATAAAAGTAAACTATTTGATAATAGTAAAATTTAGTTAGTTGAATTTACTTATAATGTTATGTTTACTTATTATACATTTTTATTACAATATAATTTTTTAGTTTAGGTATAGAAATTTAGTCCGTTAAAATTGGTTCAATTATTTAAAAAACTTTAGTATTAACATTTAAAAAAAATTCGTATTGTATTTTTTACTAAAGAAGTAAAAATTATATAGTCGGATATTTTTCGCTTTAGAAAGGGTATAGGTGCAATGGCATGCGCCAACAGCGCACACTGGGCCAGCCGATCCGATTTTTGGCCAAAAATACGTTTTTTTTTTTTAAGAAAATGACAAGACCGAGTATGGAGTCATTTTTTTAATACATTAAACTAATTTATGCCAAAGTTTCAAAGAATTCGGGCAAGTAGTTTTTTTTTACCGTATTTTTAAAGTTAAAAATTCATCAAATATTGATGGAAATGAAAAAAATCTAGAAGTCAAAGATGCTGATGTAGCTGTTCGACTTCTTCACAGAACTTTTAGAAGTCATTATTTTCAACAAGTAAAAAATATTAAATAGCTCTTCTGACTTACTTGTTTCCTAAAAGAAACTTTTTCGTTGATTTTTACTGCTTTTTTTAGCAAATGAGTACTTTGCTTTTCGAGTGCTTTTGAGTGCCATCCCCGAATGAAGTCATTACATCAAAAATAAATTCTTTTATTAATTTACTAAAATCGCTCATCGCCGACTCGATGCGGTTTTGCCTTAGTTTTCAGTAATTTTAGTTTTAGTTGATGGCTTAATTTGAAGTCGAACCATTTTGATGAGCTTTACTAAGAATGCCTAAAAGTATGCCGTATTTTTTTTCCGTCAGGTTTTAATGTACGTTTTGCGCGCCAAAATTTGATTTTAGTCTGCCTTAGATCTAAAATCTACTTTTTTCATTCATTCCCGCTTCTTTTATTTCTGAAACCCAACAATCGAATGTTATATCGATATATCGAAAAGAGAAATATCAACTTTGTTGGCTCTTCTCTAAAAATGTTCACAATTTCAGTCATTCGGTGCTCGAAACTCGAAGCGAACACACCATGCCTAACTTTAAAAAAGCGGAAATTGTGGACTTACTTTCTGAATACAACAATGATATATCTTTAGAAGCTGGTTTTATTGCATCTAAAGCTGGAATTTCTGATGACAATTGCATTAAAGCTATAAAACTTAAAGTATGCAAACTGAGATCCGAATACCATGTTAAAAGGAGTAATTTGAAAAAATCAAGTCTCAATTTTAACGAACGTCATTCGACTTGGTTAAATTCATTATTCTTATTTCCAATGCCCTTAAAACGTGGTCCATCCGAGAGGGGTCGTCCGAAATTAAAATTTTCGGAAATGTCTAACAGGTCGCAGCGTCGAGAAATTTCAAATATAAGTGTCAAGCATAATAATGATTCACAGAAGCTTCTCGAAGCTGGGACATATGCTGCAAAGAGGTCTGGGGATAAGAATCTAAGTTCAGCATTGAACAATATTTCTAATAGACTGGAATTAAAAAGGGAACTTTTAAAAAAAAGTGCCGATGAAGCCTTGGCTTTTTTTTTAAATAATTCGTTTTCCAAAGCACAATATACTGCCATTCGAATATCGTCGAAGGAATCTTCTGCCGACTTCTGGCCTTCTTATAATACTTTAAGAGAGGCTAAACATTAATGCCGTCCGTCCGCAGAGACTGTGAAAATTTCCGAAGACAGAGCTGAAGTTAAGCTACAAGCTTTAGTGAATCACACGACCCAACGGCTTTTAACTTTATGTTCAGACTTAATAATAAGTTTAGGCAGCAATTCACTTGACTTGCAGGCTATATTTTCCTATGGGTTTGACGGTAGCAGCGGACATTCTGCTTATAACCAAAAATTTTTGAATGGGCCTGGAAAGGATGAAAATTTGTTCGCAACAACTCTAATTCCTCTTAGAATTATTGTAAGACCATCTGGCGAAATAATTTGGAACAACAAATCGGCTCAGTCCGACAAATTTTGTAGGCCGATAAAGTTACAATTCGTGAAAGAAAGTAAAGAATTGATTTTATCGGAGTACAATAATTTGGAAAAGGAGATTTCTAGTCTACAACTGTTCCAAACGATTATTGAAAATACCAATATTTCAGTAGAGTTCGTGCTATCTCTTACATTAATAGACGGAAAAGTTCTAAACGATTTGACAGGCACAAAATCGATGCAAACATGCCCCATTTGTCATCGAAATCCCAAGGATTTTAATGTAAAGGCCAATATTGAGGGTCGTCTTTTTGTGTCAATAAAATCTGCACTTACCTTCGGCATAAGCCCATTGCATGCCTATATTCGGATTTTTGAAATGTGCCTACAAATATCGTACAGGCTGAATATAAAAAGACATCACGTTTGGTCCGAGGAAGACAAACTGGAATTTAATTCCAGAAAGGCTTATATTCAAAATCAGTTTTGGGAAAAGCTGAGCCTAAGGGTAAGCCAGCCAAAGCCCGGCGGGTACGGCAACACCAACACAGGAAATACTGCCAGAAGAGCCTTCAAGGACATCGACGTTTTTTCAAAAATAACGGGCTTAAAATCCAAGCTCCTTTATAAGTTAAAAATTATTTTAATAGTAATTAACTCAAAACATGACATAAATGATCAAAAATTTGAAAAATATGCTTTACAAACTGCTCTTCTTTATATAGATGCATATCCGTGGTACCCAATGACCGCTACTTTACATAAAATATTGGTTCATGGAGCAGATATAATTCGAACGAGTATTTTACCGGTAGGTATGTTGGGCGAAGAAGCCTCTGAGGCTAAAAACAACTCTTACAAAAAGGATCGTATAAACCATACGAGAAAGTGTGATCGCATATCAACGATGTCAGACCTTTTTTATAGATCAATGGACTGTTCCGACCCTGTTATTTCTTCATTACGTTTAAAAAATTGCAAGGAACGAGAACAGCACTTTCCAAAAGAAGCATTGTGTATGTTAAACCCAAATGAAAATTTATACATAAGCGACTCAGACTTTTCCGATTCAGACTCAGAGGACCAAAACTCCCTAGAATTGTCAGAAGAAGAATATTAAAGGCTTACAATCTCTAAAATCCATCTATTCGTCCGTTCAACTCTTGGTTTCTTTACCAATCACTTGAAATCCCACATAAACGGTCAACGTGGCGCCCACAACATTTGACAGAAGGATCATGATCACTAGAATAGGCAGACTGTCAGTTTCTATTTCAATACCGCTTGCGAGCTGAGCCTAAAGGCAAGCGAATCTAATCCGTTTCGTTTTCTTTGTTGACAAATGTTGTGAGCGCCACGTTGATCGTTTATGTGGAATTTCATGTGATTGGTACAGAAAGTTACACTAACCGTTCATGTCACTTTCGAAATCTGTATAGTTTCCATGCGGAAACTATTAAACAGGAAATTACAGCTCAGAGATGAAATGCCTGGCAGAGCGCTTAAGGGAGGACTTATGTATGCCCAAAGGTATGCTGCATTTCTTGTACTTTCTTCGGAGAAGAACTAAAATATATTATAAGAATATAAATGTAGCTTACATAAATACGTAGTCGAAGGCCTCGTAGCTAGCACTACCCCCTATGTTAGTATTAGTTTTTTAAACTTTACTATGATCTCAAATTAATAAATAATTAAATAAATAGCATACTTTTGTGATGACTTCAGAAAA
Source organism: Drosophila subpulchrella (assembly GCF_014743375.2). Lineage (NCBI taxonomy): Eukaryota > Metazoa > Arthropoda > Insecta > Diptera > Drosophilidae > Drosophila > Drosophila subpulchrella. The sequence goes on along the minus strand of NW_023665730.1, from coordinate 272,579 downwards.
TGTCAAATTAAAATTACACAAATTAAAAAACAATATTTTTCAAACAATTTTTTTCTAATAATTTGATTATAAGAATCTAAACAGATAACAAGAAGAAAAAAATAGAAAATTTTGTTAGGTCGATTATTAAATAAACGTTTAAGTGGGAGCCTCCGAAAGTAGCAATTTTTAACGGTTCATAAATCTCAAACGACATCATATTTTATAGTGGTGTTAATTTTTTTTAATTTGTTTTCTCTCATACTTAATCGTGTATGAAAATGGATTGAGTGCGTCTTCTAGTTATTTTTTTAAAAATAAAAAACCGAAAAGTATGTAAAATTTTCCGATTTTGGTTTGGATTATCTATACCATATAAAATTCCAATAAATTTTACTTTTAGTTCGTTGAAAAGTTCAATCTTTTAAGAGATAAATGCAAAAAACTGCATCCTTCTAACTATCCCAGGAAAGAAATTACAGATTTTTGGCCAAAAAATGAACTTTCTGGCCCACTGTGCAGCGGAGAGAAAACAAAAGAAATCAAGTAAAGGGGTGAGAAGAAGACTTGGTGCATTCTGTTTGAGTGATTGAAAGGGATGCATCCATTTTAATTGTGCGCAGCAGAGTTTCTTTAATCGTTTCCTTAAGTTAATATAATTAAGTCAGGTAAATGCTACATTAAGTTTAAGATGTTGTGCGTTGATCTTAGTTTAAAGTACGTAAATTTTGAAGGTATTCAATGGGTTCCGTTAGCCGAAAGTGGATGATGAAATGTTTTGTGCCAAAAAATCCCGCAAAGGGTTTATACACAGCTCTAAAAGGTAACTATACAAATAATCAAGTAAAACTCATTTTTGAATCATATGCACATACATTTTTTCAGAAGCGTTGGCCAAAGACTCCGAGGACCCGGACACATGTTTGAGAAAGGCAATGACGAACGTGAAAAACAAACTAACAAAACGAAAAATCAGAAATACAAACAATAGTTGTCCCTTTATTGAAAATCTGAATAATACGATGTAGTTAAAATTAATTTAAATGTTATTAAAAATGTATGTACTTTAAATTCTATATTTTCATAAGTGAAAACTCATGGGAAAAATTCTGAATTTCACAAGTGATTTCACTTGGGACGTGTCACTTGCAAGTGATTTCATAAGTGAAAACTCATTGGAAAAATTCTGATTTTCACAAGTGATTTCACTTGGGACATGTCACCGGCACGTGAAAATACAAGGGTTCCGTTAATCTCAGTCAAAACATATTTGTATCATTCAATCATGTGGCTACAGGAAAATAACTTGTCTTTTTAGTAGACACAGGTGCAGACATTTCAATAGTTAAAGAAAATTCTGATGTCTTTCATGACATAAAAGATAATTATATTATAGACATAAAAGGAATAAGTCAAGAGGTAACCAAATCCAAGAGGTTTACTTCTATTGAGATACAGACCACTAAGTACATAATTCAACACTATTTTCACATCGTGGATTTACAATTCACTATTCCTTGGGAAGGCATATTAGGAATCGACTTTATAAAAAAATACAACTGTCAATTAGACTTCAAGCCATCTGAAGATTGGCTTATAATTAGACCTAATAAATTATAATTTTCAATTTATGTTCCAATAACATACAGTTCTGGCAACAACTCAATACTTCTGCCAGCAAGAGTCCAAATTATTAGAAAAATTCATCTAAATTCAAAAGATGACAGTGTATTGATTTCAAATCAAGAAATTTTGCATTTATTATAGGCGTTTCATAAAAAACTTCGCTGAATATTCACGGCACATAACAAGATTATGTAAAAAGAATGTTCCTTTTGAATGGACAGATGAATGCCAAAACGAATTCCAATATTTAAAAACAAAACTCATGGAACCTACTTTGCTACAATATCCCGATTTCAGCAAAGAATTTTGTATAATTACGGATGCAAGTAAGCAAGCGTGTGGAGCGGCTTTTACTCAAAACCATAACGGACTCCAACTTCCCATTGCATATTCATTAAGAGCTTTCACTAAGGAAGAAAGTAATAAGTGTACAACAGCAGGAATAAGCTGCAATTCACTGGGGAATATTAAATTTTCGACCATATATTTATGGAAATCACTTTACAATCAAAACAAATCGCAGACCATTAATATATCTATTTTCATTGATCAATCCGAGTTCTAAACTGACACGAATGAGCCTAGAATTAGAAGAGTATGTTTTCACAGTTAAATACCTAAAGGGAAAAGACAATTATGTAGCTGATGCGTTATCAAGAATAACCATTAAAGATCTACAAAACATTACTGGAAATATAATGAAAGTCACTACTAGATATCAAAATACACAAAGAATCCGCGCGGAAAACAAAGAAATAAAATTGCCTACGCAATCTACAGAGAAAGCTTCTAAGCCCAACGTATATAAAGTCATAAGCAATGACGAAGTACGTAAAGTAGTGACCTTGAATGTAAAAGATATGCTAAGTTTCTGCAATTTCTGCAAGATATGATGTAAGCGATTTTTATACCAATGGAATCCTAGACTTAGGTCAATTTTTCCAAAGGCTTGAAATGCAAGCCGTTATAAACAAAATCAGCCAACTCAAAATGGCACCGTAGGAAAAAATCTTTGAACATTTTTTAATAGATAATTTCAATCAAATGGGCAATATGATATTGAATACATTAAGATTAGCGCTACTCAACTCAATCAAATACAAGGAGGTAATACTGGCATTACAAAAACCTTGGCCAAGGTCAGAAGGCATTATTTTTGGAAAGGTATGACTCGAGATATTACTGAGTACATACGAAAATACCATAAATGCAAAAAAGATAAATATATCAAGCACAATAAGACTCCATTTATAGTAACTGATACGCCTATAAATGCTTTCGACAGAGTGATAGTTAACACTTTTGGTCCACTACCAAAATCAGAAAATGCCAATGAATATGCAGTCACTCTAATATGTGACTTAACTTAATATTTAGTTGCTGTCGCTAAAACAATTTTTGAATCATTTATTCTGAAATATGTTCCAATAAATACGTTCATTACGGACATGGGTACAGAATATAAGAATTCAATTATAAATGATTTATGCAAATACCTAAAAATTGAAAATATAACATCTACGGCACACCACCACCAGACAGTAGGAACAATATATCGAAGTCATGAATACATACGCTCATATATATCGGTTAATAAAACTGATTGGGACGTATGGCTTCAATATTTCGTTTTTTGTTTCAACACGACCCCCTCAATGGCACATACTTATTGTCCAAATGAGCCAGTATTTGGTAAAACAAATAATTTACCAAAACAATTTAATAGTATAGAAAATATAGAACCCATATATAATATAGATGACTTTGCTAAGAAAAGTAAATATAGATAAGAAGTAGCATACAAAAGAGCTAGAATAGTCCTCTTAAGAAATGAAACAGGTCATAAGTTGGATTATAAATATACTGGTCCGTATAAAGTGACGGAAATAGGAGATAGAAATAACATTATAATAACGAATAACAAAAACAAAAACAAACAGTTCATAAGGACAGACTTAAAATGTTTATTTCATAAATGTATTTAGTATGGACATGCTCAAAAATATTTCTTCTTTACGTACGATTATTATTCCTAATTCCATTTTCTTTGTAACTAACGATATATCAGTAGGTGATAATTAATTTTTCTTTGTTAATTAAAAATTATTCTTTTAAGTAAAATATACTAATAAAATAACTTCATAATATAACGTTATTTTTCAAAAGGAGGGAGATGTAGTATGCATGTATCATTGTAGTGAGTACCCACTGTACCGACACCAACATTGTGTTACAGTGTATTTAAGCAAATACAAAAGTCCCGGCCGCTAATCTCGTGCGGCCATCCGAAATATGAACGCGTGTCAGAGACCACCTTATGGGAAGTGCTAGTGTCAGCATATTCCCATGGCCTGAGTGTAGACACATACAATGAATGCATATACAACTTCTCTCGCGCTCTAGCTGCTATCAGCCAAATACATTTGTGATATAGACATGACGGCCGCTGCCGATGTTTACAGGCAGCGCAGCCGCGAATAGCTAGTTGTAAGTCACTCTAACTCTGAGCATCAATGAATAAACATCTTGGAGTGGCCGATGGTCACTGAAACCAAATTGAAGTATTTACTGGGATCAACATATAATTATCAAATAAAAATATACAATAAATAATACAATAAAATAATAATAAATACTACAAAACATCTTGTTTAAGTTAGGTCAATAATATGTCGAGTTATTTGTTTATAATTTTCATCAAGCCCTCTATGAGCCCTACAATGCGTTTCTGTGATTATAAGCGATCTGTCTTCAGCGTTTTCGACATCCTGGACAAATGTTTTTATGTATACAAATTTATTTATAAAATTTTCTTTGAGTAATTCTTAAATTCTATAAAAGTCCTCTAAAGTACAGTAAACTCCTATTTTTATGTTAGGCGGAATATATTCCCTCAAAATTGACATTACATTTTCTGGAGTGTCATACTCTATAACATGTCTAGTATTTCCGAATACAATAATCGACTCATGTATTGTATACCTCCCCGTTGGTATTAGCAATTGTTGCTTAAATTGGTTTAAGAGTTTTCGGGTTTATTGTTTAACATTCTCAAAATTTTTCTCTGCTGAATGCTGAGTGCTTTGATCTGAGACCGATTCGTTACTTTCCGTCACGTTGTTTATTTGGATCCTTGATAAATCATCCGCCACAACATTTGTTGCTCCTGGCTTATAAATAATTTTGGGGGAATAACTTTCAATGAAGGAATACCACCTCTTCAATTCGATATTTGGATTTTTTTGAGAAATTGAGAATGAAAGAGGATGATGATCTGTGTAGATCTCGATATTGTTAGTCACGTATAAGTAATTCTGCATTTTTTAAATACTATGGCTAAAAGTTCCTTTTTATTTGTTGCGTATAATTGTTCGGCTTTGGTTAAGGTTTTTGAAATAAATGTAATTGGTTGTGCGACTAAATTATCTTTCAGCTCGTTAAAAGCTTGTAAATTTTTTTTAGATACTTTTCCATTTTGTCCTTCTAAATATTTTGTTAAAGGTTTCGCAATGTTTGCGTAATTTTGCACAAATTTTCTATAAAACCACGAAAGCTTCTAAGCTCTCGAATATTTTTGGGAATTGGATATGCTAAATTTATTGAAATTGTTTTGGGATCGGCTTAGATCACATTGTGAGAAACAACGTAACTGAGAAAGTTTGTTTCTAATTTAAAGAACTTTAAACGTTCAGCAAAATTTTAATTATGACAACTATATCTTTGTAATGTTGTTCAATCGTTTTTGAAAATATAATAATGTCTTCCATATAAACATTACACGTTTTACCTAGTTGTTCTCTCAAAATATCATCTATTGCTCGTTGGAATATTCATTGAGCGTTTGTAAAACCAAAGGGAATTCGTATGTCTGTTTCATTCATGAGAATCTAATGAAATCCAGATTCCAAATCAATTGTGAAAAAGTACTTACCGTTTCCTAGATTAGAAAAAATCAACGAAGGGTCCTGCATTGGATATCTATCAGGTATAGTATTTTCATTGAGTTTTTTAATTTTTTACTAGTCTGAGTTTTGGAGTTTCATCTTCGTTGAAACCCTTTTTTGGTAATACTAGCATTGGGCAAATATAAGGACTTGTACTTGGCCTTATATTTTCTTCTTTTACCATTCGACTTATTTGAGAGTTTACAAATATATGTATATCTATCCTAAAAGGTATCTGCATATTTTTTATTGAATGCTCCTCATTGATAATTTTCAATATTTCATTCTCCAAATCTTTTCTTTGATTTGCAGATGATATTTTTATAATGATTATTTTTGGTTGTCGGATAATTCAACGATGGCGTGTTCAAGATTTTTATATCCCTAAATTCGCTTTGATTACCCACTTCAGATTCAGATCTGATTTGAGTCTTTTCATCAAAATATATTTTTAATATAAATTCCTGTAATGGAAGAATGCAGTTTTCTTCTGTTAAGGAAAGTTGGTTTAAAATGTTGTCATAATTTAATTTTTCTTTCTTTCCGTTATTTTTGATTACTCCTTTAGCTGTGTCAATCACAGCTCCTATTTTTTTTAGAAAGGTTATTACCAATAAGTAAATCTGAATCGTGTATCAAATATAGTTATCATATGATTTAATTGTTTAAAAATGGTCCTCCTCAATATTGTTCAATCTCATTGTCTTGGTAGCCGGTTGGTCAACAGTTCCAGTTAGTACCCTTTTATTTTGGGCTTGTCCTTGCTGAGTGTTCTGGTTTTCATTTCTTTTGGTCTGATCCCACTTGTTCTGATTATAATTGTTATTTTGATATTTGTTATAGCCCTAATTATAGCCGTTATTGGCCCCATTTTGAATCTGAAAAGACTCGTCTATCTCCATTGGCTCTGGCTTATTTTGTGGCTGCCTAAAAGTGTTCCACTGATTTTGTTGATGAAATCTGCCCGGGTTCCGGGAGCTATTATACCCGTTACTCGTAGACTAAAAGGGTATACTAGATTCGACGGAAAGTATGTAACAGGCAGAAGGAAGCGTTTCCGACCTCATAAAGTGTATATATATATATGCTTGATCAGGATCACTAGCCGAGTCGATCTAGCCATGTCCGACTGTTCGTCTGTCCGTATGAGCGCTGAGATCTCGGAAACTTTAAGAGCTACAATACTGGGATTAGGCATGCAGATTCCTAAGACTCCTGGGCAGCGCAAGTTTGTTTCAGCAATGTGCCACGCCCACTCTAAAGCCCACAAACCGACTACAGTTCTGATGCAAGAAAAAAAACTTTAGGTAAAATGTATTGTTCTTATCAATACCTATCGATTGACTAAATAAAATAAATCCTTTCACTGCCTCTGGCATATTGGCCCATAGCTTTTTCCGCTGATTCTCTCCAACAAACATATTTGTCTTCCTCACCTTTATATTCTCTTACCGATTTGATGATCTCATAAGACCTGTCCAATTTAATATTGGGATCAATAATCTCTATCTGATAATCTCCAACCTTTTTTATTTTGTAAGCTAACTGCGATCTTAGGATCACAACCTCTTCTTTTAATGAATTGAATTCAAAATTTACAATTTGTTTTATTAAATCTAAAACATTTAACATTTCATTATTTGTTACCCCCTGATGGTTTGTATATTCTTGATGCGGATTCATTAGGTGTGGTCTTTTATTGTTGGTTCCAGCCTGGCTGGTTGAAGGCTCTGAAGGATTCATTTTAAGAATTTTTTCAAATTAAGAAATTAATTCTTCCACTTTGTTATACCCTTGCAGAGGGTATTATGATTTCAGTCAGAAGTTTGCAACGCAGTGAAGGAGACGTTTCCGACCCCATAAAGTATATATATTCCTGATCAGCATCACTAGACAAGTCGATCTAGCAATGTCCGTCTGTCCCTTCGTTTCTACGCAAAGTGGTCTCTCAATTTTAAAGCTATCGGGCTAAAACTTTCCCAAAAGACTTCTTTCTTTTGCAGGTAGTATATAAGTCGCAACCAGCCGGATCGGACAACTATATCTAATAGCTCCCATTATTTCTTTGGTGTTTTTTAACATATAAACTCCTACTCTTGAAAATAACATTTTTTAATTAGTTCTGAATATCGAATTTAATTTTATCAAAATCGGACGACTATATCAAATAGCTGCCATAGGAACGATCGTAAAATTGGTGGGAAAATAATATGAAACAAATTATAGCTTCGGTGTTCCTTAACATATAACCTCCTACGCTTGGAAATAACATTTTTTAATTAGTTCTGAATTTCGAATTTAATTTTATCAAAATCGGACGACTATATCATATAGCTGCCATAGGAACGATCGTAAAATCGGTGAGAAAATAATATGAAACAAATTATAACTTCGGTGTTTTTTAACATATAACCTCCTTCGCTTGTAAATAACATTTTTTAATTAGTTCTGAATTTCGAATTTAATTTTATTAAAATCGGACGACTATATCATATAGCTGCCATAGGAACGATCAGATAATTGGTGGAAAAAGAATGTGAAACAAATTATAGCTTCGGTGTTTTTTGACATATTATCTTACACTATTGGCAATATAATTTTTTGTATTTTTCAGAATTTCGAATCAAATTTAATAACTATAACTGCAAGGGTATACAAAATTAGGCATGCCGAAATTATCTTCCATTCTAGTTTATTACTTCCCTTTTAAAAAATTCTTAGTTAATAAAAAAAAATTAATTTAATTTATTATTTAAAACTAAAAATAATCTATTTGTCTTCCTGTTTCTTGATGATCCTGTATCGGGGTCGTCCTACTCTTGATTGATTATCCTGTTGGGGTCGTCCTTCACTTTTTGTTTTTTAGATTTTTAATTTTTCGGTCTTCCTTCTTTGTAACTATCTTTATTTGGCGAGGGATTGCCCTTCAACCTGTTTTTTATTTCAATTGTTTCTTGATGATAGTTTTTATACCCGTTACTCGTAGAGTAAAAGGGTATACTAGATTCGCCGTCTGTCCGTCTGTCCGTATGAACGCTGAGATCTCGAAAACTGTAAGAGCTACAATACTGGGATTAGGCATGCAGATTCCTGAGATTCCTGCGCAGCGCAAGTTTGATTCAGACGAGTGCCACGCCCACTCAAACGCCCACAAGCCGCCCAAATTTTTTAATTAATCGATAGGTATTGACGGGACCAATACATTTCAGTTCAAATTTTTTATCTAGCATGCAAATTGTGGGCACCACAGGCTTTTGCGGTTTGTGGACGTTAGAGTGGGCGTGGCATATTCGCGTAATAAACTTGCGCTTCGTACAAGGCTACGGAATATTAATCTGAAATCCCAATTCTCTATCTTTGATAGTTTCCGAGATATCCGCGTTCATATTTGCGATTTTTTGAAGCTTGTGGGCGGTAAACTGGGCGTGGCAAACTTTTTTTGGGTCAATCGATAGGTATTGATGAGAACAATACATTTCAGTTCACATTTTTTTCTTTCATTAAAATTGTGGGTTTAGCCGGCTTACGGGTTTAAGGGTGGGCGTGGCAAACTGTTTTTTGATCAATCGATAGGTATTGACGGGACCAATACCTTTCAGATAAATTTTTTTATCTAGCATGAAAATTGTGGGCGCCACACGATTAGGCTTGTGGGCGTTACAGTGGGCGTGGCATATTCGCGTAACAAACTTGCGCTGCATACAAGGCCACTGAATCAAAATCTTAAATCCCAATTCTCTATCCTTGATAGTTTTCGAGATATCCACGTTCATACTCACGATTTTTTGAAGTTTCGGGGCGGTAAATTTTTTTTTTTGGGTCAATCGATAGGTATTAATGAGAACAATACATTTCATTTAAAATTTGTATTCTTGCATTAAAACTGTAGGAGCCACAGTTTTGGGCGGATTGTGGGTGTCAGAGTGGGCGTGGCACCCTGCTGAAACAAACTTGTGCTGCGCAAGAACCTCAGGAATCTGCCAGGAATCCCAAGGAAGGGATCCCTAGCTCTTTTATTCATATTGACACACGAACAGACGGACATGTCTAGATCGACGCGGCTAGTGATCCTGATCAATAATATATATACTTTATATTGTGTCAAAAGCTCTTCAAGCAGAAGCGATAGACTTAATTAGGGCACATGAGTTGTTGGAAAATGTTCTTCAAGTTACTTCCTTCTGCCTGTTACATATTTTCAGACGAATCTAGTATACCCTCTTACTCTACGAGTAACGGGTAGAAAAATACTTAAATTAAATATCGGTAACATAAGCGTTAAGTAGAAAACGAAAACAATTTATTGATATATAAATCAGAAAAATGTAGACAGTAAAATGACCAATAAAATTATCCCATAATTCTTTTAAAAATAATCCCTTTGAAAAAAAGAAATATTTTAAATATTTCATAAATTGCGAATAATCCAAGTTGAGATTAAGAAAATAATTTTTCATACAGAATTCTCAGAGCCTGAAGCAAGTACATCAACTCAGAATCTATCTCCGTTGGCCACAGAACCACAGCCACAGCCAAAATCATCCCAAAATGTAAGAGATCGCGAGGTTCAGTCTTCTACGTTCGATGCGAGTAGGGGGAGCCCTACAACAGGAACAGATTCACTGCCTCCTATCAACACAAAAACAGGGAAGACTTTTCCTGACGTTATTTCGGACCCAATCATCAAACACGCTATAATTTCGTCTGGCCCAGAAAAACGTAACGGGTAACTGATAGTCGATGTACTCGTCAATAGGCGTTCTTCCTTGTTAATTTTTTGGTTTAACGCCGCTTTGGCACAACCACACGCCCAATCCTGTGGCGCCCACAATTTTCATGACAAAAAATTTTCACATCTGAACAAAGTTTTAGTGTGTATTTAACAGTTCGTCACTTTACCATACTTAAAAATTTAATAAGTATATTGTGTTGATTATGTCTATAATTACACCCCACACCACCATGTGACAATACTGATCACGTGACCTTTTTGCCTCATTATCAGCAGTTAATATTTAGCAGGTGTTGCTGTACACGGGAGAAATGTCGCACACTTTCCCCACATCCCCATGTGACAATATTGATAATGTATCCTTTTCCTCATTATCAGCAATTAATATTCAGCAGGTGTTGCTGTGCACGTGAGAAAGGTCGCAAACCCAAAACATCTAAAGATGGTTGCCTTCGAGGGACATGTCCGATCATGTTGGGGAATAACGTTTCCTATGATTGTAAAACTAATTTAGAGATCAAAAGAACCCCAATAAAATAAATCTCACAAGTTAATGATTCTCAGATGTCGATTATTTTCAAACAGACATTTTTTTCGCCCCAGAATGTTTAACTGGTAAATTTTCCAAAATCTCTCCTTTCCACAAACGGGTCATAAACATATTATAAAAGGGATTCAAGCAAGAGCTACCCGAACATGCGCACCTGTCTATTACCTGACCGGAATAAAAGGGACACATGCACAAGTCTGAAGGAGCACGCCCATTGACAAGATCATGGGCGTCACGCCAACGATCACACGGCTGACTACTAGCTCTAATACGTTCCCATAAGGGTTGAAATCACGACCGCGCAACAATTCGCAAGTAGCCGACATATCTCAATCAAGGAAATATTTTCCATTCTCCATACCTGTAATTTTAACTCGAAATAAAAGGTCATAAGTTTATTTTGTAGCATAATAATACATTTATTCATTTATTTTGGTATTGCGAACATGTTTTATTATATATTGAAATTAATTTTTTGGCTTTGTTCCAGCGATTTGCATAGAAGAGGCAGGCGCACGTTTCCGACGTCAATTCAGGGTTACAAAATGTAAAGTGTTCATCAAAATTCATAGTTTTGAGATCATGTCCACCTCGATTCATGAACATATTTTTTTTTGTTTAGAAGGTTTTTGGATAACTTTTTGTTAGGTTGAATACTAGGCCTATCCAGAGATATATAATTTTGTAGGGTAGTACTCATATTGGCATGGACTTGACTGTTTAGTCTTTTTTTTGGATGGTTACTTTTGTATAGTACCTGTACAGTACTTGGTTTTTGATGGTTACTACATATCTGTATAGTATCTGTAAAGTACTTGGTTTTAGATGGTAACTAAATGTTAACAAGTATTATGAGTTGCTATAGTCTCTTATTAAGAATCATCAAAGTACACAAGTTAAAGTTTCTAAGATGTGTTAGCCAAACACACTTGCAGTGAACTATCATTACCTGACCGTAATCAAAGTCACATGCCCAAGACCCAAGGACATTAAATAAAATACTTCCCCTTCATTTGTACCTGTAGTTTTAATTACAGTCAGAAACAAAATTTGTAGGATCATTAAATATTTTTGTATATATTTTATTATTGTAAACATATTTCATTAAATTCATAATTAATTATATTTTGTGTATATTTGTATATAATTAATTTTCTTACTCCATCCCTCTGTAAGAAACATGTCGGTTATTAATCTTCGTTCCAGGCGCAGATTTTCGCTTGGTTCCCATATATATATGTAAAATAGTTCTCACAATGTAATCGTTCTCAGATTTTGGATTATTTTTAAAGAATTCATTTGTTATAACCCATAATAATATTATAACATATTTCGAAAGCATCATTAGCTAGCATAGGAGCGTCTTTCAATTTAATTTCTGATTCAAGTTTATGATAGAGGTGTTGGGAACTGGTAATATCGGTTTTTGTTGTCAACTATTTTTCTAGTTCTAGTTTTCTAGTTCTATTCTATTTGTATACTATTTGTATAAGTAAGGCATAATTGTCTAAGATTCTGAATAAGTTTAATAAACTCTTTAATTACAATACTCATCTGGTTTTCGTGATTCATGATGGCGGTTGAGCTGCTTGGACTTTGATTACTAGCTGTTATTAACTGTTATGAGCTATTATTAGATGGTTACTATCTGCTTGATAGATGTCTATTAGTTGCTTACTAGTTTTTATTAGCTGGTTACTATATTATGTTTAGTAGATGTATACAAGTTGTTTAGTATCTGGTTTATATATGTTTAGTAGATGTATACAAGTTGTTAACTAGATGTATACAAGTTGTTTACTAGCTGTTTAGTATCTGGTTTCTATATGTTTAGTAGATGTAGACAAGTTGTTTAGTAAATGTATACAAGTTGTTTACTAGTTGTTTAAAATTTGGTTTCTATTTGCTTAGTATCTGTTTACTTGATGTTTACTAGTTATTATTAGCTGGTTACTTGTTGCTATTAACGTCTACGAGCTTTTATAGTCTTTTGTTAAGAATGATCCAAAATTCTTGATCACTAGACGACTTTCGATGTGAAGTTTAAACTTACACTCTGATTTTCAATGTGTTTGCTATGTACGTGAGAAAGAACGCAAAGCCAAAATATCTCAAGATTGATATATAAATCTTAGAGGAACATATCCGATTATGTTGGGGGAAGATGTATCCTGTGATTGTAAAACTAATTGAGAAATAAATTGTTCACAAGCTGTCTAAAAGCTGTTTAGAAGCCTTTTTGATAAACAATTTTGATTCATAATGACAGATACTATGAATATATATTAATATCATCTACTTTAACTACTATATTGTTAAAATAAAACATTTTCATTTTTCATGTTCTTTCATCTTATGTAGGTATAATAAATGTAATCTAAACTACGATAGCTAGCCTTACATCCCATAACTATAGTTATTAGCTACAATAAAATGTCCAGATAGAATAAAATATATGAATGTCAAAAAACGATTTAAAACTATAATTGTGAAAGTAATTGAAATCGCTCCGGCGTAATACAGTAAAAAACAAAAACCACTGTGATTATCCCATTTTCTATCACCATAACAAATGTGTATACCCACACCTAAATGACCAATTGTATCCTTTGTCCAAAAATGTCTGTGACTTTCACTTATAAATTGGTCACCGATAATTTAAATCCCATTAAGCAAACCACCCATTGCTAACCGTACCATAACCGCAGAGTCAAGTTGGTTACATACAATAAACATAGGTAGTGGTGTAAAGGATTGCTAAAAGGCCTCGACGCAGGCGCAAAGGTCATAAAAAAGGTCATAAAAAATATAATTAGGAAAGTATTTTTTATTTGCGAACCATTTATAACTGTTACCAACAACACAAATAGTTGTTACAAAGGATTTGCATAAATGCCTCGACGCAGGCGCAAAGGTCAAGGTTTTGGAAAAAATTGATGGAATATCCCTTCATAAAAGAGGTCATAAAATATATAATTAGGAAAGTATTTTTTATTTGCGAACAATTTATAACTGTTACCAACAACACAAATAGTTGTTACAAAGGATTGCTAAAATGCCTTGATGCAGGCGCAAAGGTCAAGGTAATGGAAAAATTCATGGAATATTATCCCTTGACCAAAAACGAAAATTTCTTCTATGATATTTGGATAATAAAAAAATATATATTAATTCAATACTTTGATTTTTTCCATCAAAATGCTTGATAAATCTAGTTGTTTGATATTCTCTAACTAATAGAGTAATAAGTTTTCATGTGTCTATTTAATTTTTCAAAAACAGTATTAGTCTTCTCTCATAAAATTGATCTTTTGTATCCCTCTAATTCCCCACCGGTGAAATATATGTTCCTCATATTTAATAATGATGGTTTGTCAACCCCGACCAACCTCCGCAACATAGATGGGTACTTGTAATTCATATTTAAGATATTTCCATCCTTCTCTAACTAATATCCTTTTATCCACCATGTAAACAGGTTTAGAATTGTATTGCATGCTTCAACCCCTAGCCACACCCACCACTGTAACAGATTTGACTTTTCCAATGGCTGCCCCAGCTACCTAAACTGTACATTTCTTTTGATTTTCTCTTTTTCTTTCTAAGCAATGTACACAATTTTTAAACTGGTTCTGACCTCCCTCTTTAATGACATCCTCTACTTTATTTTCGTTATATTTCTGATCTTTTCCTAACAGTAGGTTGTAAAACTTTTATCATTTTATGGGATTATTGAGCACCCGAAATCCCAGATAGTAACTCATAAAATGTAACTAGCAGAATATAGTCAAAAAAATCAGACTCTAAAAAGACAAGATTTACCTACAATTCAATTTACCATCTACAATCCCTGGAGAAGAGTTTGGTATTTGCAGTTTAATTTTCTAATTTATTGATTTCACAGATTCCCGCTGGTGAATACCAATTTTTAACAAATGGCTGCCAACTCCATACCATTCAGACACTGGTTTACAACCTCATAGAACTGACTCTCAAGGTATCTGTAATGCACAATATATTTCCGTCCCTTTTCTTCTAATCAATATTAAGAAATTTCAAAAACTGGTTTTGGAGTTCATTTTATTCTTAGAATTAAATTATTAAAAATTATTAAGCCAACAGAGATAATAATGTTTTTGTGATAATATCCCATGAATAATACATAGTTCTTATTAGTATAATTTCAAAATTATTTATTTCTGAAAATTATTCATTAATCGCATTCAAATAATATTCATAATATATCTTACAATTTTTTAGATTTATCAATAGAGTTTCCCAATTATTAATATTAAATGAAGGGGAAGTATTTTATTTAATGTCCTTGGGTCTTGGGCATGTGACTTTGATGACGGTCAGGTAATGATAGTTCACTGCAAGTGTGTTTGGCTAACACATCTTAGAAACTTTAACTTGTGTACTTTGATAAATCTTAATAAGAGACTATAGCAACTCATAATACTTGTTAACATTTAGTTACCATCTAAAACCAAGTACTTTACAGATACTATACAGATATGTAGTAACCATCCAAAACCAAGTACTGTACAGGTACTATACAAAAGTAACCATCCAAAAAAAAGACTAAACAGTCAAGTCCATGCCAATATGAGTACTACCCTAAAAAATTATATATCTCTGGATAATCTTCAAAGTCAATACCTATTAAATTCTGGATGGAGCAGTGGAGACGAAATTTCTACGGTACCCCACTTCAACTTTTCTGTACCAATAAAATTTTGTTGGGATTGGCTGAGGATTATAAAAAAGTTTTGTTAAATTGTAAACACGAACTAGTGTTGATGCTAACTAAGAATCTTGGTGAATCTTGAACAAACCAGAAATGAACAAACTTTTAAACTGGAAATTACGAATAAAACCGGGAAAATTCCCCATGTAACTCTGAGCGATTTTACAAAAATTAAGATGTACGATATTATTAAAAGTTGTGTAAACCTACCAATCGCGTTCCAGAGTTGGGATTTATATGTTAACCCCAAATTGGGGTATGGAAGTCAACAGAGCTGAAATGTGAAATTGTCGGCTAACCGCGAAAAACCAAGATTTGCCATAATTGTATTTACACTAAATGGAGAACTTATCACAAATAACTTATCAAACTAGAAAGTTCACTTGAATTCTGAGCCATATCCATAATAATCTGAATGTTGATTTTAGTAAGAATTAGTATGCTCACCTATATGAAATGTATACAAGATTTCAATCTAGTTCGTGAATCACAACCATTTTTAACCCCAAATGAATTTAAATTGAAGACCCCTATTATTGTGGTTGATCTTTCATATCAAAACGAATCAGTAAAAATTGGTCCTATTGATGTGAGAATTTCAATAGAACTAAAGACACCAAGTCATGAAAATACCCAAGCTTACTGTCTCCTTATACATGACCGTTTAGTTGAATATAACCCATTAAACGGACTAGTACAACGAGTTGTTTAACATTAGAAAAATGTTGAATGATACTGTTTCGATTGATGTTCAAGGTTTCTTTGATAATAATAATAATTTTATTCTAAAGGAAATTGGAATTGTATTCGAAAAAGATCCAAACTTGAATAATAGTTTTTTAATAGAACCACCATATGATTTTACTTTGCTAAATACAAAATCTCGAAAGACTGCAATTTGGTTAGCCAATACACATCACAAAATTTTTTGGAACGATGGAGAAAATAGTTTTCTATAAACTCGAAAGTATCTAAGGACAATTACAAGCGGAAAACAAATTATTTGTAAAGGTGTGGAAAAGAAACGATTTCTACAGACGGTTTTTGGGAGTCGTCAGCTCATTAATATCGAGGAAATGGGCTGTCCGTCATTAAACAGGTTTAAAGGAAACCGGTTTCCCTATTGTGAAACACACCTTAAGGGCGGGGATTGTGTTCTTAACAATGCATACATTATTTTGACATTTTTTAAAAGTAGCTCCAAAACAATAAAATAATTTTAATACATTATTTTAAAGTTAAGAGTAGATGTGTAAAGATGTGCAAGAAACAAAATTAACAAAATTAAGTTTTAAGAGGAAATTGACCAATTTATTAAATAATTTAAAGGACAGATAATTGGTCAGTATTTTCAATACCTTCTAAACAAAAAAAACTATGTTCATGAATCGAGGTGGACATGATCTCAAAACTATGAATTTTGATGAACACTTACCAGAAAATTAATTTCAATACATAATAAAACATGTTCGCAATACCAAAATAAATGAATAAATGTATTATTATGCTACAAAATAAACTTCTGACCTTTTATTTCGAGTTAAAATTACAGGTATGGAGAATGGAAAATACTTCCTTGACTGAGATATGTCGGCTACTTGCGAATTGTTGCGCGGTCGTGATTTCAACCCTTATGGGAACGTATTAGAGCTAGTAGTCAGCCGTGTGATCGTTGGCGTGACGCCCATGATCTTGTCAATGGGCGTGCTCCTTCAGACTTGTGCATGTGTCCCTTTTATTCCGGTCAGGTAATAGACAGGTGCGCATGTTCGGGTAGCTCTTGCTTGAATCCCTTTTATAATATGTTGATGACCCGTTTGTGGAATGGAGATCTTGGAAAATTTACCAGTTAAACATTCTGGGGCGAAAAAAAATGTCTGTTTGAAAATAATCGACATCTGAGAATCATTAACTTGTGAGATTTATTTTATTGGGGTTCTTTTGATCTCTAAATTAGTTTTACAATCATAGGAAACGTTATTCCCCAACATGATCGGACATGTCCCTCGAAGGCAACCATCTTTAGATGTTTTGGGTTTGCGACCTTTCTCACGTGCACAGCAACACCTGCTGAATATTAATTGCTGATAATGAGGAAAAGGATACATGATTAATATTGTCACATGGGGAAGTGGGGAAAGTGTGCGACATTTCTGTCGTGTACAGCAACACCTGCTAAATATTAACTGCTGATAATGAGGCAAAAAGGTCACGTGATCAGTATTGTCACATGGTGGTGTGGGGTTCGGGGCAATTTAGTATGCTCTTTATGGATATGATCGTGACATTTTTATGACATCTAAACCTTTTAAAATCAGATAATTTATGGATTATGCTAATTGTCCCAGAACCCGCATACGTTAATAAGGGGGGAGGGGGGGCGGTGGCCATTAATATGCTAATTGTCCCAGAACGCGTCTTTCCCTACTACTAACAGCAGCAGTGATTTTAAAATTTGTTAAAAATTTATAAAAGTCTTAAGCATCTCTAATTTTTGTTCCGTGGAAAAGTGTTATTTTCAACAAAAGTGAAAAGTATAAAATTGTTTTAATAAATTACAAATATGGAAAGTGAGAGGCTTACAAAAATTAAATAGATGTCGGCATATAAATGCCAAAAATAAAATTGACCGATACTAATTACTTCCAGTTTATCGCTTATACAAGTATGTAAATTCTTGTCTCGGTATATAATGAAACCTCCTGAGAACACCTTACAAAAGGTAATGCATTCCTTTAAAAAGGAAGCTGTGACTGTGGAAGCTGAGGAGGTTGCCAAGGAACCCGACCCCTTTAAACCAGGAAGCCGCCGTGGTTTAGGAAAGTCATTTCATTTAATGTAGGTTTTAAGAAAATAGTGGAAAGAATATGTAGTGAAAACCACTTTCTCACCTTGAAAATATTACATGTGGAGTAATTAAAAATAAAAATAAACACATCACGAAAAATTGGGCAGAGCGGCAGTCTATGCGTCTAAGTCTGAAATGAGTCTCCCACTAGCCGGCGGTCCATGTATCCAATTGTCTGATGGGTGTAAAATAAACCCAATGAATTTCCGATGAAAAAGGCAATGAAAATTAGATGTTTTAGTTTGAGCGGCGCTGAAAAGGGTGTGTATTTTCTGATTCAAGGGAGTGGAATATTGCAAAATTAGCCGGGCTTCGGTTTTCACTTTCACATTTTTGTTTCGTTTTACTTTTCAAAAAGCGAAAAGTGGTTCTTCGGCCTACCCCCAAATATATTCCTTAGCAACAACAAAGTATGTAACAGGCAGAAGGAAGCGTTTCCGACCCCATAAAGTATATATATTCTTGATCAGGATCACTAGCCGAGTCGATTTAGCCATGAGATCTCTCTCTATAACAGCTAAGCTATTGTCCGACTGTCCGTATAAACGCTAAGATCTCGGAAACTATAAAATCTAGGCTATTGGAATTTGGCATGCAGATTCCTGAGCTTCCTGCGCAGCGCAAGTTTGTTTCAACAGGGTGCCACGCCCACTCTGACACCCACAAACTGCCCAAAACTATGGCTCCTACAGTTTTGATGGAAGAATAAAAATTTTAACTGAAATGTATTGTACTTATCAATATCTATCGATTGACCCAAAAAAATTGCCACGCTCACTTTACCGCCCGGAAACTTCAAAAAATCGTGTATATGAACGCGGATATCTCGGAAACTATCAAAGATAGAGAATTGGGATTTAAGATTTAGATTCCGTGGCCTTGTATGCATTTAACTGAATTGTAATAGTCTCGCCAATACCTATCGATTGATCAAAAAAAGTTTGGCACGCCCACTCTAACGCCCATAAACCGCCTACGCCCACAATTTTCGTGCAAGAAACAAATTTTAACTGAAATTGATAAGTCTCATCAATACCTATCGATTGATCCAAATAAAAGTTTGCCACGCCCACTCTAACGGCCATAACGCTTGAATCTGTCTACCGTCCACATAACCATATATTAAGATCACGGATAGGTGGCCCCTTTCAATCTCGCTTTGGTGCTTGCATTTCTCCATTTCCCTTTGGTCCCTTTAGCTGAGTAACGGTTATCTGATAGTCGAGGTAATCGCCTATAGCGTTCTTCCTACAGGCAGAAGGAAGCGTTTCCGACCCCATAAAGTGTATATATTTTTGATCAGCATCACTAGACGAGTCGATCTAGCCAAAGACCATAGAATAACAAGATGCGTAACAGCCATACAACGGAATGTACGTCAAAATTTTTGGTGTGGATTTTCGATGTGGATTTTCGATTTTGCTAGTGTGCGTTGTCCGTGTAAAGCTCTTTGGTTGTGTTGTTGAATCATTTCGTGTGGTCTGCTGGAATAAGGGCTCAATTTCGCATTTGACTAACGTGAGGTGTCAATGGCCTGTAGGCCCGCTCAACCGCGGGAATTGCAGGTCGGAGTTCAACCCCGACTGGGAACAACTTTTCTTTTTATGCAATCGTTTTTTTTTTTTTAATTAATGAAAATCATGAGTGTTATTCACATAAAATGCTAATGTTAGGTAAATTGATTACAGTTTTGCTGTACAAACATTGTTAGTGGCTAGACTCCCCAGACAAATGTAAAAGTAGCAATAAGCTAAATATACTTCGTCAAAAATAAATAAATATCTGGGGGTTATGAACAGTAAAGCTTTAATCCATTTATCAAAAATTTGCATTTTGCACTCACCATGTTCAACAAAATATAATGAAAAATCGTTTTCTTGAGTACACATTACGCTTTTATTCAAAGTGAATTACTTATTGTGTTCATATTTTTATTGTTATTAGATATTTTTCTAAAGCCTTTGATATGTAATTTACACAAAAAAAAATATATCTATAGGAGCGATTAATTGCTAAAGTCCCAATTGGTACATTTAAAAAAAACTTCGGCTATAAAAACATAACGTAAAATAATAAAAAAACTGAAAACAAACTAAAAAAATAAAAAATCTATCTACTAAAAAAAATTGTCAAAAATTTACAGCTAAAAAAATATTAAAATAAAAAAAACTATAAAAAAAATTAAGTTGAATCCAGCCTCTGAGTGGACTCGAACATGGAACTCAAATCCATTATCCACGGGTCACCAACATACGCAGAGCGCCACAGCCCGCTTATAATTCGCATGAGCAATGCGTCTCTTAGATCGATTCCTTTTCGTCAACATAATTCAAGAATCGACAATTGAGACAAAAATTGAATTTTGACTTTTTCACAGCGCGAAGTGTCGCGAGCGAGATAGCAAGAGAGAGGGAGAGAGAAGGAAACAAAGCAACGGCATTCTAAAAATCAGAGCTCGCAAATAACTGTTGACCGTTTCTCGTTGTCTGGAAATATGTGTCTTTTCCTGACTCTTTACGAAAAGACTCAGAGAGCAACCGATTTATGGGTTCTTGAATGAGCTCGCTCGCGCTCAGAGCAAAACCTTTTTTTTCTATTCTGTTTTGTTACGGTTGTTCCAGGACCGTTTTGTCCTGTTCAGGTGAGGCAAACGGTCTTTTGCGTATGTGTTGGTATACACTCACACGCATAGGCAAGCAAATCGTTAATCGTCGGTTTTGCAGCCGAACGGGCATTCTCAGCCTTACACTTTATATTAAGTGAACGAAGAAGTTCGATTAGTGCAGAGAATCTGAACGCCTTATTAGTTATAAAGCTTAACATAATAAAATAAAATGTAAAAACAACATATTCTGAAACTTTTTATTGCTTTTTGATATCAATTTGTTATATGGAATATGGAATCGAAATGGAACTTGTTAACCAAAACATTTGAAAATAAATTTAGAATGTTGTATTAAACAAATTATATTATTTCTTTTTCACAACAACGAAAGTAAATGTAAAGACCGTTTGCCTTGAGTTTTTCGGTCAATCGGTCTTTTGTTGACTGTCATTGTGCGAGCGTTTCTCGTTCCGCTCTTTACGCACTGCTCATTAAGGAGCAACATACAACGAGCTCAACGAAAAGCGCTCAACAGAAAACATAAATGATGACAGCAAGTGTCTCTTGCTCAGAGCTAGAGCGAGACAGTAGGACCTTTTTCGGTTTTGCTCGCAACGAGAGCACGAGAAGAAAAACGGTCAACAGTTATTTGCGAGCTCTGCTAAAAATAGATTCCTATACGTGTAAGGGTTGCTTTGCAAAAATTAGCCCGCCTGTGTACATTTTCTTACTCCTAGTTACGCATCTTGTTATTCTATGGTCCTTGATCTAGCCATATCCGTCTGTCCGTCTGACCGTTTGTCTCTGTTTTAAAGCTATCGGGCTGAAACTTTCCTAAAAGTCTTCTTTTTTTGCAGGTAGTATATAAGTCGGAACCACCAGAATCGGACAACTATATCTTATAGCTCCCAAAGGAATAATCGGAAAAAAATTTTTAAAAAATATGTCTTTGGTGTTTTTTTACGCTTGAAGATAACATTTTATAATTAGTTCTGAATTTCGAATTTAATTTTATCAAAATCGGATGCCTATATCATATAGCTGCCATAGGAAAGATCGGGAAATTGGTGGGAAAATAATATGAAACAAATTATAGCTTCGGTGTTCTTTAACATATAACCTCCTTCGCTTAGAAATAACATTTTTTAACTAGTTCTTAACTTCGAATTTAATTTTATCAAAATCGGACATAACATATAACCTCATACGCTTGGAAACAACATTTTTTAATTAGTTCTGAATTTTGAATTTAATTTTATCAAAATCGGACGACTATATCATATAGCGGCCATAGGAACGATCGGAAATTTGGTGGGAAAATAATATGAAACTAATTACAGCTTCGGTGTTTTTGACATATTATCTTATACTATTGGAAATATATTTTTTTTTTTAATTTTTAGAAATTTCGAAGTTAGTTTAATAATTATAACTGCTTGTTTTTTATTGTGTTCGAAAATACATAAAATTCATAGTATTAACCATTAACCACAAAAATTGTAGAGCATTCCAGGTCAAACACCACCATTTAAGAATTCCCTGTGCAAAAATCATATAGCCGCTCTTAACGTTGCGATATACAAGTATGTGCGATAAATCGATATTCTGTTTGACACATCGGACCAATTTCCGTTTTGATATATTTGCTATGAGTGCGATATTTAACCTAAGTAACTAAGATTTCGGTTCAAAATTTTGCTGTTTTTTCAAGTATGTTATTATTTTCAATATTAACAAGTAAAGGTAACTAATGCGCGGTGCTGGAGATAAAATATAGGATCTGTTACTGTTAAATCATGTATAAGGCCAGTTTTTTTATTATAAATACTTTTGATAAATAACTGCACGATCCATATTTTGTTCTTTTATTTTGACCGCAATTTTTAACATTTTTAATTTTTAGCATTTTATTTTTCGTAAACACATTAAAAGACAGATAGTCACACCCAAAAGCAACTCTGATCGAACCACTATGCCGCATAAAAATGTATTTGATTAAACTATATTGCGACCCAATTTAATTTTATTGATCGACTTAAGAATTGTTGGCCATTTCAAAGCCAACCCAATGGCTTAAAAAAGTGCCAAGCTCATGCACTAACACCGATACAGTGATAAGCATTTTTTTGGCTATAGGAAGGAAAGATAAGCAAGGGTTGGTACTGTAAATACTACTACGGTTCCTAAGCATTGCTCCTTTCTAACACTCTTCGTCTTAAATACAATAAATTAATCAAAGTTCGCTTTTACTTGGTCAAACATGGCCCGTAACAGACAACTCTAATACGCAGAAAAACAAGCGTATTTTGCCAAATCCCGCACCAGAGTGTGTTTCGTGTTTAAACTTGAGGTAGATACTGGCGCCATTATTGGCGGACTGGTCAGGAGCGAAGTAGTGCCACAAATTATTGACGCTTCTGCGCATGTCAGTTATAAGGAGCTTTTCGGTTATAAGGAGCTTTTCGGTAGTGCCTGATGCAGGCGTGTGTGTACAAACTACACTGTACATACATTCAAATGTAGGTCGCCGCACAGAGCACGTTGCTTTGTCGACGATGTAAATACATTTTTGGCAGCAACAGGCGGCCGTCAAAGTGTTTAAAACTCTGTGAACGGATCCTTTGGGCCCCCAACCTATCGATTTTAGTTAAATATATATTTTTATAGGTATCCAAAAGTAAAGTAATGTTTTAAAGTTAAAAAACTGTATATGTATTGTATATGCATTGGTCAATTTGACCAAGAACATTTTTTGGGTGTAGGTCAAATTGAGAACTTGCCAGAAAAAGTATGCATACAAACATGTTCCGAAACTTTGGAGTTAAAAAACGTGTTGGAAAAGTTAATTTATTAAGTTTTAATTAGATGTGACTCATAATATTAAAAAAAAATTTACAAAAAAGCCAAACCAAAGAAGGAAACATCAGAAAAAGTATGCGCACATATCATTAAGAAACGCTTATTTTGGGCAAAGTACGTTGAATTTGGAATACAGAGAAAAAAAGGAACGATACCCGTTTGATATGGTTTTCATATCAAAACGGAACATCGAAAAGTCTTCGAAAAAAGTATGACTGTGCCTTTGTATTTTTTGTGTAACCGCAAGCTAACCATAGGAGTGAGCAAGAGGCAAAAAGGCGGCTAACGCTTTTTGTCGGGTCTGTTTTTCAGAGATACCCGTTACTCAGCTAAAGGGACCAAATGGAAATGGAGATATGCAAGCTGCAAAGCGAGATTGAAATGCGCCACCTACCGGCGGTAGACAGACTTAGGCGTTATGGGCGTTAGAGTGGCCGTGGCAAATTTTTTGGATCAATCGATAGGTATTGACGATACTAATACATTTCAGCATGAAAATTGTGGGCACCACAGGTTTGAACGGTTTGTGGGCGTTAGAGTGGGCGTGGTATATTCGCGTAACAAAATTGCGCTGCGTACAAGACTACGGAATCTAAATCTAAAATCCCAATTCTCTCTCTTTCATAGTTTCCGAGATATCCGCGTTTATACTAGCGATTTTTTGAAGCTTGTGGGCGGTAAAGTGGGCGTGGCAAACTTTTTTTGGGTCAATCGATAAGTATTGATGAGAACAATACATTTCAGTTAACATTTTTATTCTAGCATAAAAACTGTAGGAACACAATAGCCTAGCTCTTATAGTTTCCGAGATCTCAGCATTCATCCGGACGGACAGACAGACTGACAGTGATCAAGAATATATACACTTTATAAGGTCGGAAACGCTTCTTCTACCTGTTACATACTTTCCGACGAATCTAGTAGACTCTACGAGTAACGGGTATAAAAATCACCTATTGATGACCAGTTTTGGTGTTTTTTAAGTCAACCCATTTTGCATTGATTAGACTAATTTCCCTCCATCCTTCACCGTTATTTGATTGCATTTCTTCACAATGACTTTTTTCAGCATATCCTTCAATACACACAATATGTAGGCGTAACCTGCACCCGAGGTCTTCCCACAAATGCCTAATGGTAATGTGATCTGGAATTTCGGTTGCAAATTTATCAGGTTTTACACATAATAGAGCAGCCAAAGCTTTGTTTTGTGGGCACAATGCTTAGGGTCGCAGTCCTGTTGGATCCAAAAATCAATTTCGAGTCCCAGTTTCGTGACGCTTAGATCCGAATTTTCAATTAGGATGTCCATATACTTCTTGGGATCCATTATGGATTTATGAAAAGAAGACTTATAACTCTAAGAAGGCTATAACAGCCGTGGTGCACGAAAGAAACCACTAATCTCACTAGTCAACGAAACTTAACGGATGGAATTTGCTAATAAATTCTAAAATGAGCCCAAGGAGTTATGGAAGAAGTGATTTTTAGTTACGATTGAAAATTCTGTATATTTGGGATAAAGGGGCACGTGTGCTGAATAAATGGTATAGAGCTAAAAAAAACTTGCCCCAACCTTCAAAAACGGCAGTGGTGGCATAATGGTTTAGACATCTATGGCGCCCGCAAACTAGTCTTCCAGTTTGAAAGCTATCGGTATAAAGCCTACCCAAAAATCTTATTTCTATTGCAGGTATAGCTCCCATGGGAATAATCGGAAAAAAAATTTAAAAAATTTTTACCTTTGGTATTTTTTAACATATAACCTCCGCTGGAAATAACATTTTTTAATTACTTCTGAGTTTTGAATTTAATTTTATCAATATCGGCCGACTATATCATATAGCTCCCATTGGAACGATTGGAAAATTGGTGGGAAAAAAAAATGAAACAAATTATAGCGTCGGTGTTTTTTGACATATTATCTTATACCATTGGGAATATAATTTTTTTGTATTTTTAAGAACATCTTTAAAACTAAGAGACTAGTTTGCGTAGAAACGGACGGACAGACGGACACGTCTCCTTCACTGCGTTGCAAACTTCTGTCTGAAATCATAATACCCTCTGCAAGGGTATAAAAACACCAAGGATATACTTTTTTAAAATTTGATTTTCCGACTATTCCTATGGGAGCTATAAGATATAGTTGTCCAATCCTGCAATCCGATACCTGAAAATATAGAACACTTTTGGTAAAGCTTCAGCCCGATAGCTTTAAAACTGAGAGACAAGTTTGCGTAGAAACGGACGGACAGACGGACATGGCTAAGTCGACACGTCTAGTGATGCTGATCAAGAATATACAAGGGTGGTCAAAAGTATTTTCTCAAAAAAAAAGTTAAATATACTCATAATTTGAACTTACATCTTGTTAACTTTGGCATCAATGGAAAGGTAATTTAAATGCCGTTTGAATAATACAATACATTTTTTAACCCATTCAGTACTTATTGAAAAGGACGAATTTGTGTGAAAATGTCCTTTTTGAACTTTTTTCCTCGACTTGAAAACTTAAATTGTTTGATGCAAAAAGTTTCTTCAAACAAAAATAATAGTAACTGCAAAAAGAATTTTTCAAAAAACATTTTGCTTATATTTTTTATGATTTTTTGAAAATGCTTAGAAACATGCATTTTAGCCATATTTTTCTCTTTTTCATACAAATTTTTTCCGACATTGTCACCTTTAAAAAATCATAAAAAATATAAGCAAAATGGTTTTTGAAAAATTCTTTTTGCAGTTACTATTATTTTTGTTTGAAAAAACTTTTTGCATCAAAAAATTTTAGTTTTCAAGTCGAGGAAAAAAGTTCAAAAAGGACATTTTTACACAAATTCGTCCTTTTCAATAAGTACTGAATGGGTTAAGAAATGTATTGTATCATTCAAACGGCATTTAAATTACCTTTCTATTGATGCCAAAGTTAACAAGATGTAAGTTCAAATTATGAGTATATTTAACTTTTTTTTTGTGAAAATACTTTTGACCACCCTTGTATATACTTTATGGGTCCTTCAATGCGTTGTGAACTTCTGACTGAAATCATAATACCCTCTGCAAGGGTATAAAATCCACAATCTTAAAAACATAAATAATCTCAACAAAATAAGTTTATTTTATTCCGTTATCTCTCAAAAGGAGGGAGACGTAGTATGCATATATCGCTGTAGCGAGTACCCACTGTACCAATGCCAACATTGAGTTAAAATGCACTTGCGTAAACATAAAGGCACTGTCGATATATTCAAGTGCCCTTCTGAAACAGAACCTCCCAAAATGCGCCTTAGAGCCCAACATATGGAAAGTGAAAGTGTCAACATATTCTTTTGGCCTGAGCGCACAAACAGCCGATGCATGCAGGAACATCTCTCTCGCGCCCACGCTGTTACCAGCTATATGTATGAGTATTAGGGCGGTCCAAAAAATGAAATATTGCTCTCACCCCTTCACGTGGTTGTTTAAAGTGTTCAAAAAATGTATTCAAAGACTAAAATTTTTTGCTTGAGCTTTAGACCTTGCGAAACGTCCCCAAGTTTCTTTAAAAATTACTCGTACGACATGTATACCAGCCTTAACTTTTTTAATAAGATCAATTTCCCATCCCCACCTTTGTCAACTCACGTATCTCAGTCAATATGAATAAAAAACAAAGAAGAACGCTATAGTCGAGTACCTCGACTATCAGATACCCGTTACTCAACTAAGGGGACCAAGGGGAAATGGAGATATGCAAGCAGCAAAGCGAGATTCAAATGCGGCACCTACCCATGATCTTAATATATGGCTATGTGGGCGGTATACTTATTTAAGCGTTATGGCCGTTAGAGTGAGTGAAGCAAACTTTTTTATTTAGTTAAAATTTTTTGCTAGCATGAAAATTGTGGGCTTAGGCAGCTTATGGGCGTTAGAGTAGGTGTGGCAAACTTTTTTTTGAAGAGACTATTAGATTTCAGTTAAATTTTTTTATCTGGCATGAAAATTGTGGGCGCCAAAGGTTTGGTCGGTTTGTAGGCGTTAGAGTGGGCGTGGCATATTCGCTAGTGGGCGGTAAACTGGGCGTGGCAAACTTTATTTGGGTCAATCGATAGATATTGATGAGAACAATATATTTCAGCTAAAATTTTTATTCTAGCATCAAAACTGTAGGAGCCATAGTTTTGGGCGGCTTGTGGGCGTTCGGGTGGGAGTGGCACCCTGCTGAAACTAACTTGCACTGCGCACGAAGCTCAGAAATCTGCGTGCCAAATTCCAATAGCCTAGCTATTTAGTTTCCGATATCTCTGCGTTCATACGGACAGACGGACATGGCTAGGTCGACTCGGCTAGTGATCCTGTTCAAGAATATATATACTTTATGGGGTCGGAAACGTTTCCTTCTTCCTGTTACATACTTTCCGACGAATCTAGTATACCCTTTTACTCTACGAGTAACAGGGATAACAAGGAAGAACGCTAGGGTCGAGTACCTCGAGTTACGCAGCCAAAGGAACCGAAGGGAGATGGAGATATGCAAGCAGCAAAGCGAGATTGTAAGGCGCAACCTACCCGCGATCTCAATATATGGTTACTTGGGCGGCAGACAGATTTAAGCGTTATGGGCTTTAGTGTGGGCAGGGCAGTTTTTTTTGGCCAATCGATAGAAATTATGGAGACTAATACATTTCAGTTAAAATTTGTTTTCTCGCATGAAAATTGTGGGCGCCACAGGTTTGGCCGGCTTGTGGGCGTTAGAGTGGGCGTGGCACACTGACTTGCGTTGCGCACGAGTCTCTAGAATCTGCATGCCTAATCCCAGTATTGCAGTTTGTATAGTTTCTGAGATCACAGCGTTCATACGGACAGACGGACATGGCTAGATCAACTCAGCTAGTGATCCTGATCAAGAATATATATGTAATATAAGTACAAGGGCGCTTGCAAGCCGCTGCCTGGCCACTGCCGGCGTAAACGGGTACGACCTATTTTTGGGAAGTAATGGAAACCAACTTGTGATGAGCATCTAAAAGGATTAAAATTACTGAACGGTGAATTATGGGGCGTTTTCTATAATTATAACTCATTAAAATCAGAAATGGTGGTGTACGAAAGTTTAAGTGCAATCAATAGACCAACCGACCAATTTAAGACAACGACGACTTTCCTCTCTTACAGATTAAATGGGACTGATTTATTTTACGAAGGCTCATTAAGCCGAGCAGATCGGATTATTATTATAGGGCTTACAGTTTTAAATTTGTAGACATTAGGGTTAAACAATATAAGAATATATTATATCCAACATCTCAGCCCCGTTGAAAGGATCCGCTTTCAAGACGTCGGAAGTAGAGCAAGCTTGTGAACAGGGCGGTAACAGGTTCCCTTGGTGGTGCGTAGCTGGACAACCGTATACAAGGGATCTAATTCTGCCCATTCGCCAGTGCTGAGAGGGTACCATATTTTCGTGAACCGACAGCGACGTTTGGCAATGGGGAAACCCACTTGGTTCTTGCTCAGAGTGAATTAAAGTCTGTAGACCAGCGACGCCAAAAGGACTGCTTTACCGCCAGGACCGATTCGAATCGTTGCAATGTGCTGACCTTAGATTTGTTGATGATACGTTCGGGCATGGAACGCAGTGAATCTCCCGTCAAAAAGTGACCTTCTGAGAGCCAAGAGGTCGTTCGGTTCTGATCACACGGGCGTGAGGGGGCGTGAATTGAGAATTGCTTCTATCTCAACCACGACTGTTGTGATCTTATCGTACGATAATTTGGTACAATTTAAAAAGGTTATGTTGAGTAGGCCTTCTGCGCTCTTCAGTACCGCTTCTGTCACCCTCTTACTAAAATGCAACCTGTTGGCATCCTTCTAAGTTACATATATACATTAATTCTTGAATAATCCGCAAGACACTGCCACGGGAGAGCCACAGAAAATAGTCACGAAAAAGCCAACGATCCGAGCAGACGTGATTGCAACGAACGGCAATAACGTACGCGTCCAACTCAACGATTAACTTTAAAACGTATAATTATGTTTGTGTCCTAACGACAACGTAGTCATTTAATTAAAGTGTAACTAAAACTATCCCGTCTCGATTCTTATTCTTATTTGTGAAGGTGGCGGATATATTTAACCACCATTAAAGATTTGCTGGGAAATATTATCGGGTGCTTTTCAATCTCTGGTAGATCGGAATAGTCAAGTCTTCCTCCGACCTTTATGAGTTAAAATCCAGTAGAGTTATCTTAGAAAGGAGAAAGACACTTTAGAGAACCGTTAATTACTTGCTGTTCCTGAGGTGTCGCAGTTCTTCCGAAAATGAGTTACTCTGTAGATTACAGGTTATGCAGTTTGATGCGTGTTCTAACTCTTCTGGTCTAAGGGTAAGACCTTTTAACTGGGATGACCTCCGTATGGCGCATATGAATCGAAACGTCCACGCGACAATGCGTAGACAGACGGCGTGTGAGTTGTGATTTTCGAGCGATGCAAAATATGGTTGAAAATATGTGTTTCCGTGTACCGTTTTTTGACGATGTCCAAATCTATGGCAACCTTTTTTCCAACCAGCAACTTTGACATGCAATAACGGCGGGGTTGCTTTGGGTGGGCACGAAACTCCATTTTAGCGTCGCTTGTGACCGGTTGTGTTAATCTTGTGCTCTGTGATTCTTATCAATTTGTCATTAATATATGTGGTACTGGTGCCTTGCTTTGTGACCTAGTCCAACGTAATCAGCCGTGTTTGTGTTTAAAAACGTTTTTCATGCTTTATTGTCTACTTTATTGTAGCAATTTTAACAAAACTGTATTCTGATTTTTGCCTGTGCATTTTGTTATTGTTACTTCTGTACGCTGTGGTGCATTTGTTTCAATTGGTTTTGTTGTTGCTTCCCATAGCTTTCTGTAATCTCTCTCCCGTTTCTTGTCGTTTAAACTGTTGTTGTGTATATTTTGTTTGTGTTTCGCAAGCCACGCTCAGGCGATAGTCACTCTCTCGCGCTCTCTCGCTCTCGCAGTCTCTACGTGCTCTTATACTTTTGTGTTTTTGTGTGTCTACAGCTTCACTGCCGGCAGTACCCGCCCTTCAGTTCTGCAGTAGGGACGCGGTGACATGGCTCAAGGCAAAAAACATTTTTTGTTTTTTTGTTGTGCCTAAAACGCTGTGCCGCTGTTGACGTCAGCAGAGAAGTCGGCGCAGCGTAGAAGACTGCCCACGAAAACGATCGTGCAACAAGGAGAGGCAGATATGCGGAGGTTCCCTTTCGTTTTTTCTTATAATCTGCCTGCACTCGGCGCTCTCAGAGACAAGTTTTGGCCGGTCCGTTATTTTTTTTTGCGTCTCTCCGTTATGTTTGGCTAGCGACTAACATTTCGGAGGAAAAATTTTCGTGGCGCAGCGACATGTGAATGCCCTAATATATTAGAATCATTATTGTATATCGAAAAAAACAACTAACATTGTTTTAGAAAAGTAAATTATTTGATTATATTAAAATTAAGTAAATTGATTTTACTAATAATGTTATTTTTACTTATTATACATTTTTATCACAATATAATTTTTTAGTTTAGTTATAGAAATTCAGTCCGTTAAAATTGATTTAAATATTTAAAAACTTTTTAGTATTAACATTTTTAAAAAACTCATATTGTATTTTTTACCCAAGAAGTAAAAATTATGTAGTCGGATATTTTTTCGCAGTGGCACGCGTCAACAGCGAAGAGAAAAGAAAAGAAATCAAGTAAAGGGGTGAGAAGAAGACTTGGTGCATTCTGTTTGAGTGACTGAAAGGGAAGCATCCATTTTAATTGTGTGCAGCAGAGTTACTTTAATCGTTTCTTTAAGTTAATATAATAAAGTCAGGTAAGTGCTACGTTAAGTTTAAGATGTTGTGCATTGATCTTAGTTTAAAGTACGTACATTTTGAAGGTATTCAATGGGTTCCGTTAGCCGAAAGAGGATGATGAAATGTTTTGTGCCAAAAAAATCCCGCAAAGGGTTTATACACAGCTCTAAATGGTAAATATACAAATAAACAAGTAATACGCATTTATCATCACATGCCCAAAATTTTATTCAGGAGCGTTGGCCAAGGACTCCGAGGACCAGGAAAATTGTTTGAGAAAGGCGATAACAAACGTGAAAAAAAACTAACAAAACAAAAAAACAGAAATACCAACAACAATTTTTGTCCCCTTATTGAAAATATTAATAATACGATTTAATTAAAATGTAATTCAAATTGTATGAATTGAATTTCACAAGTGATTTCACTTGGGACGTGTCACTTGCAAGTGATTTCATAAGTGAAAACTCATTGGAAATATTCTGGATTTCACAAGTGATTTCTCATGGGACGTGTCACCGGCACGTGACAGGCAATACGACAGATGAGTATAAGGAACAAGTGAAATCCCGTGGGACTACGAAAAATTTTCATTTGAATTTACACTTGGGAAAAAGCGGACATCCCATACAATTGTCTATATGGAGTGTCACTTTTTCTTCACTTGTGCAAGAGGACTGGTCCCACGGGCTTCACAAGGTGATTCACAAGTGAAACTTTTTTTTGGAACTGAAGGGCATATGTACCGAAAGCTGTGGAGGAGTCCCTATTTATAGCCTAAGGGGTCAAACGCTACGCAGCTTTCTAAGCCTACAGGTGAAGTTAGCTCTATAGGAATCCCTGGTCTCGATTATCAGACGAACGATGTTCAGATTGTAGGTAAGAACGAGACGCTCGGTTGTTCCCTATAGGAAGCAATTACTTGTGTCTCATTTAACTCCTGAAATCACAACTGAACATGTTTTTGAATTTGTACACCAAGAATTCCCATCTTAAAAAACCACAATAGTTTAAATTTCCATATGTTTGTAGGATATCATCATTTAAAATATCTGCTCCTCCTGAAGTATTTAATGTACTAAATTCTAAAAGTTTTTCGTCGGAAAGTATGTAACAGGCAGAAGGCAGCGTTTCAGACCCCATAAAGTATATATATTCTTGATCAGGATCACTTGCCAAGTCGATCTAGACATGTCCGTCTATCTGCCCGTCCAGATGAACGCTGAGATCTCGGAAACTATAGGAGCTCGGCTATTGAGATTTGGCATGCAGATTCCTGAGCTTCTTACGCAGCGCAAGTTTGTTTCGGCAGCGTGCCACGCCCACGAACCGCCCAAAACTGTGGCTTCTACATTTTTGATGCTAGAGTAAAAATTTTAACTGAAATGAACTGTTCTCATCAATACCTATTGACCGAAAAAAAGTTTGCCACACCTACTTTAAAGTCCACGAACCGCCCACAAATGAACGCGGATATCTCGGAAAATATCAAAGATAGAGAATTGGGATTTCAGATTTAGATTCCGTAGCCTTGAGCGCAGCGCAAGTTTGTTAACCTGTGGCGCCCACAATTTTCATGCTAGATAAAAAATTGTAACTGAAATGTCTCGTCAATACCTATCGATTGATTCAAAAAAAAAATTTGCCACGCCCACTCTAACGCCCATAACGCTTAAATCTGGCTACCGCCGGTAGGTGGCGCATTTCAATCTCGCTTTGCTGCTTGCATATCTCCATTTCCCTATCGGGAATCTGATAGTCGACGTACTCGACTACAGCGTTCTTCCTTGTTTTAACTTCTGTACGCTGTAGTGGATTTGTTTCAATAGGTTTTGTTGTTGTTTCCCATAGCTTTCTGTAATCCCTCTCCCGTTTCTTGTTGTTTAAACTGTTGTCGTGTATATTTTGTTTGTGTTTCGCAAGCCACGCTCTCGCAGTCTCTATGCGCTCTTATACTTTTGTGTTTTTGTGTGTGTACAGTTTATTTTTTTGATCCCAGTGTCAAATTGAGTGAGGTAGTTATAAATATTTTGATTCTTATAAATAACTTTTTTATTTACATTTTAAATTTTAAATATTTAATATACTTATAAAAATTACTGTCTTTTGTTCCAGAAAAGATTGTTAGTTTCGGTCGTAACCTATGACGTTTTTATTTACTGTCGTCTTTGCAACTGTATATTAATATGCGTGTTGGTTTTTCGTGGATGTGTGCCTCATGCGTTAAAAAAGACCATGATTTGTATGGCCATGTGGTGCAGACCAATGATCGTTTTAAGAAACTTTTTGATAAACTTATAAACGTAGCTGTTGAATTCAAAGAGTTCAAGGCCGACCTTGATAATATAAAAATGTCAGTAGGGTCACCTAAGCGCAAAAAGACTGCTCCTTTAAAATCTGTGGGAGTAAAGGCATCAGTCCCAAATCCCAACTTAGTTTGAAATATTTTTACCCGATCGGTAACGGCAGCTATGTCGGCATCCACTGACGCTGGGGGCCAAAAGCTTTACTGCCAGCCGTACCTATAGGTACCGAATGCTCTGGAGGAGTCCCTGGTTCTGCTAGTCAGCCTAAGGGGTCAAACACTACTGAGCTTTCTGTGCCTACAAGTGAAGTTAGCTCTATAGGAGTCCCTGGTCTCAAAAATCAGATGAACGATGTTCAGATTGTTGGTGGCGGAAGAAAGAGACTGAAGAAGAAAGAGACTGTTGTTTCATTAAGGAAGCAATTATTTGTGTCTCGTTTAACTTCTGAAACCACATCTGCAGATTTTTTGGAATTTATACACCAAGCCCTGCAAGCATTTTCTATCGCGGAAGGCACTATTAGGTAACTTCTAGAAGATGAATACGATCGTCCGCGATATCGCATTCGGATCGCGGAAGTGACTCCCGTCGGGAAGAAATTTGCCACTTCGGCGACACTTCTAGAAGTGTCGCCGAAGTGACTCCGAGAAGTGTCGCCGAAGTAGTACATTTCTTCCCGACGGGAGTCACTTCCGCGATCCGAATGCGATACTCAGAAGTGACTTTACATATGCCTGTAGAAGATACCTAGAAGAGTCTTTCCCAATTGCAAAATCTTGAATAAAAACATTTTTTTGTATACTTTCAATATTTTGCATTTATTTTTTGTATAAGGGCTTTGTCCGCTTGTATACAAAATCCCTGGCATGTAGGAAATAAAAATAAACTGGAATACATTACCTTTTATAATGAAATATGTTGAGAATCGTGGGATGCAGTTACACGCCAAGTAATAATCGTACAGCTCACGATAAGCACGTAATTTCGCACCCTTTGTTGAGAGGGACAATTAAAAACAATTAGAAAAAACGAAGCTATATTTCGTAAACGCACAAATTTGATGCAAAACCGCACTTTCCATAGACAAATCGCGCAACGAAATGACGCTCGGGCGAAAAATAATAGCGTGTGTCAAAAGGAAGACCCGAGAAATTTTCCGAAATAAAGGGGTAACGGAAAATTATCGGGACCTCTTTTTATCGCGTGTTTTACCCACTACTATCGTCTTTCTATCGAGCAGAAGTGTCTCAGAAGTTATTCCTTTGTGATCCCAACCCTATTTGTTTTTGTAAAATCTGTTCAATCGCCTTTCTATCGCACAGAAGTGTCTCAGAAGTTACTTCTTCACGATCCCGACCCTATTTGTTTTTGTAAAATCTGTTCAATCGCCTTTCTATCGCGCAGAAGTGTCTCAGAAGTTACTTCTTCGCGATCCCGACCCTTTTTGTTTTTGTAAAATGTGTACTATCGCCATTGTATCGTCCAGAAGTGACCTAGAAGTTACTTCTACGCGATATATGTATAAGTATATTTTGTTTTTGTAAAATGTGTTCTATCGTGTTTCTATCGCGCAGAAATTACTAAGTGACTTCTGGATGACAGGCGATAGAAATATCGCCCTTTTGCTCGCAGGGAGAATTCTCAAAATACTACATCGTTTAATCCCTGAAACCACATCTGCAGATGTTTTGGAATTTATACACCAAGAATTTCCATCGCAAAACATCACAGTGGAACAGTTTAAATTTCCATATGTTCGTAGGATATCAAAGTTCATGAGTTACTCTCTTCAGAACATGTCTCTGGACCGAAAGTACTCAGTAAACGATTTAGGGGTTCTCCTGGATCCAAAACATAAATTTGTCTCCCACATAACCTCTACTGTAAATAAAGCTATGAGTGTTCTTGGGTTTATAAAGCATTGGTCAACAGAATTTGATGATCCATACACTACCAAATTATTATTTACCTCCCTTGTCCGTCCTAATTTAGAATACTGTTCTTTGGTTAAGGGTCCACAGTATCAAGTGCACATTGACGTATAGAGTCTATACAGAAACAATTTCTTCTTTTTGTCTTACGTGGTTTGAACTGGGATCAAAACGTCAGGTGGCCTTCTTACTCGTGTAAATTGCTATTGATTAAGTTGCCTACTCTAGTAAATCGTAGAATTATGATTCGTAATATTTTCATGCATAATCTTATCAGATATAAATTTGGCAGCCTAACCTTGAATGTTCCTGTTGGACTAATGCGAAACTACTATCCTATTAACTGTCCACGATGTACATCTAATTTTAGTCAGCACGAGCCCTTTCGCGTTCTAACCAATAATTATATCATTATCATTATATCAATATCATTTTATTTGTTCCTCTATAAAGGTTTAAAGATCCATCCCAAAATATATGTTATCCATTTGTGGCAGAGACGCCGGCAGAATGGCGGTCGGGGATTATGTATAAATGGGTATATGTGAGGCTGACGGAGGGCCGCGCGGTCGCGCATGGAAATTCGCGATGTTCACTCAAAAGTGGTCACTTGGGGAACTGCTTGGGTCGTAAATTTGTATGTAAGTTGTGGTCAAGTGCTACAATGTGTTTGTACTTATATTAATGCATAACACTGAGTACAGTGTGCATTCGATATGTGAACTTTAGGGTGGTACAAAAAATGAAAACTGGTTCTCACTATTTTACATGGTAGATTAAGGTCTGTAAAAAATGTAATCAAAAATAAAAAAAATTTTTGTTGAGATTTAGACCTTGCGAATCGTCCTCAAAGTTTGCTTTAAAATTACTCATATGACATGTGTTCCAGTCAGAACTTTATTCGAAAAAATCGATTTCCCACCCCCAACTTTGTCAACATTCTAAACTCAGTCAATATTAGTACAAAAATTCACAATTCCGAAATGTTTTTTTTTGGACATCTAAAATCTGAATTTGACACATCGAATTAACGGCCTCACCATCATATTATTAAATCCATATCGCGGCTTCACAAAGATTTTTTAGCCTAAAAAAAAATGTTAATAAGATAGGAGAGCTTCACCGAAACAGGGAAAACCGTTTTACAATCATGTTAAACGAAGGCTTTAATATTAACCATGCCATGGCATCTTCATCTGCTTTGTCGGAAGAAAGTGATGGCAATGTAACTGATGGCAGTTTTTAAATAATAAATAAGCATATATAATTAAGTATTGCCTTCTTTGTCCTTCCTCATTTGGGTATATAAGTGTTTAGAGAAGGTCCATTTATGAAACGGTTATTTTCAACAATAAATAAAATTATATGCGAAATGTTTTAAATGACTTATTATGCAAGTCGAGGATTTTAATACCTTATTGTCAATATTTTCAAAAATTAAATCCAAATCGATCTTGTAAATTCTGGTCTTAGCAACTAGAAAACCTTTTAAATTTTTAAAGCTTTCAAAGTAGTTCGGAAAGGTGACAAACGAATTTGAGAAATAAAACCAAGGCAAGGCCACCCATATGAAAAAAATATATTTGATCGAGGGCAACAGTGCGTATGAGTTATAAACTTTGAAACTAATTCGCAGACCCTAAAACGCCTTTTTTTTCAAAAAATTTCTTTTGGTATACATTAAATACATCAAAGCGCACAGTATAGGCGGGTGAGAGTAGGACCTTAAAAATTTGCATACAAATGTGAACCGTCCTACATCTCCCTCCTTTTGAAAAATAACGTATTTCTATGAAGTTATTTTCTTAGTATATGTATATACAATATAAATAAACATTTTATTTTATTATTATTATTATTTTTATACCCTTGCAGAGGATATTATGATTTCAGTCAGAAGTTTGCAACGCAGTGATGGAGACTTTTCCGACTCCATAAAGTATATATATTCTTAATCAGCATCACTAGACAAGTCGATCTAGTCTCTCAGCTTTAAAGCTATCGGGCTGAAACTTTCCCAAAAGTCTTCTTTCCTTCGCAGGCAGTCTATAAGTCGGAACCCATAGGAATGATCGGAAAAAACAATTAAACAAAATTACGCTTGGAAATGAAATTTTTAATTAGTTGTGAATTTCGAATTTAATTTTATCAAAATCGAACTACTATATCATATAGCTGCCATAGGAACGAGCGGAAAATTGGTGGGAAAATAATATAGAATAAATTATAGCTTTCCTACGCTTGGAAATAACATTTTTTAATTAGTTCTGAGTTTCGAATTTCATTTTAGGAACGGTCGGAAAATTGGTGGAAATATAATGTGAAACAAATTATAGCTTCGGTGTTTTTTTGACATATTATCTTATACTATTGGGAATATCATTTTTTGTATTTTTCAGAATTTCAATTTAAATTTAATAATTACAACTGCAAGGGTATACAAACTTCGGCTTGTCGAAGTTAACTTCTTTTCTTGTTTTTTTTCGAATCAGAAAGTATTTATTTAGTTTTTTTTTTAAATATTTTTTGTATATTTGGTCCATTATAAGTATGGTTCTTATTTTATGTATATACGTGCCATACGTGATATATGTATATAAAGAGAATTAAAGTGATTATGTAGTAAAAATTTGTAGCCTATCCTTATGTACTGTTTGTTTCTTATTTTTATTATTTGAAATTACTATGCTATATTTTTCTTTATACTTTCAACCTAATAGGGTCCAGTATATTTAAAGTCTAGCTTATGCCCTGTTTCATTTTTCAATAAAACCTGATCTCATATTTTTAAATCAAAATTTAAAGTATTTAGTCGTAGCTAATTTTTTGTTTCTGCCTTTGAGACTCTAACATTAATCTACCTCTCTTAAGTGGTTGTTCTAGTCTAAACTTTGATTCTTTAGCATAGTCATCTATATATATAGTGGTTTTATTTTGTCTATACTATTGAAATGTTTAGGAAAATTTGAAGTATGTATGTATGTATGTTTTATTGTTTTTGATTTTTGATATTTTTGGCATTTTCTTATATAACTTGTTTTATCATATTTTCCAAAAATAATAGCCTTTTATTTTTGCTAATGTTCAGCTATGCCTGTATGACCTCCTTGTATTGGCTCGTCATTTATATATATTAGTATACCGGATTCTTTTTCAAGCCTTTGAAAGAACTGACTAGAATTCCTAGTCTAGAATTCCATTGGTGTACATATCGCTAACATTAATTCTTGCTATAACTTTTTTTCCATGCTTTAGTAAGCATAGTGAGTCTGTTATTCGCAAGGTCACTACTTTTCGAACCTCGTCATTTACAATGTCTTCGTATACGGCTGAGAAGCTTTATTTAGAGTTTGCCTAGGCAAATCTATTTTTTTTTCCTGCGCAGGAATTTTTCTGTTTACTTTGGTTTCTGGTACTGACTCTCAGAATTTTATTACTTGTTTGCATATTTGTTAAGTCCCTTATAGTTATTCTTGAAAGCGCGTCGGCTATATGGTTGTATTTTCCATTAAGATATTCCACAATAAAATCATATTCTTCTTAGTCTAATCTCATTCTTGTTAGTTTTGAGCTCGGGTTTGTCATTGAAAATAAGTAAGTTAATGGCCTATGGTCTGTTTTGACTGTAAAATGTCTTCCATAAATATATGGTCGAAAATAATAAGCCTTTCTGGCTTGTTTTTGCCATTTTGGCTTTGACTACGTCGGATGTTTCGCCGACTATAGTGTCTTGCAATTTTTTATATATTCTTAATCAGCATCACTAGACGAGTCGATCTAGCCATGTCCGTCTGTCCGTCTGCCCGTCTGTACGTCCGTTTCTACGCAAGCTAGTCTCTCAGTTTTAAAGCTGAAACTTTCCCAAAAGTCTTCTTTCTTTTGCAGGTAGTATATAAGTCAGGACCAGCCGGATCGGGCCACTATATCTTATAGCTCCCATAGGAATAATCGGGAAAAAAAATTTAACAAAAATTATGTCTTTGTTGTTTTTTAACATATAACCTCCTACGCTTGAAAATATCATATTTTAATTAGTTTTGAACTTCGAATTTAATTTTATCAAAATCGGACGACTCTATCATATAGCTGCCATAGAAACGATCGAAAAATTGAAAAATAATAAGAAACAAATTATACCTTCTGTGTTTTTTGACATATTATCTTATACTATTGGGAAGTTAAGTTCCGGGATTGCATTTAAGATATCTTTTATATATGCCCTTTGTGCTGCTGGATCTGCCATTATGTTTTCTTTTATATCTGGCACGCTTATATCTGATTCTATATATTTTCTTCTGCTTCTGTTACTGTTATAACTGCAGGAATTGTTAGATCATGTAGATCTTTTTCTTTTATTTCAATTCCTTCGCTCGAATCGGAATCTTCATTTTCCGTTAGGTCTATTTCTTGATTTATTGTCAAAGGAGTCGAGTACCTCGACTATCAGATACCCGTTACTCAGGTAAAGGGACCAAAGGAAAATGGAGATATGCAAGCAGCAAATGCGCCACATACCGGCGGTAGACAGATTTAAGCGTTGTGGGCGTTAGAGTGGGCGTGGCACTCGATAGGTATTGACAAGACCAATACATTTCAGTTAAAATTTTTTATCTAGCATGAAAATTGTGGGCGCCACAGAATTGGGCGGTTTGTGGGCGTTAGAGTGGGCGTGGCATATTCGCGTAACAAACTTGCGCTGCGCTCAAGCCTACGGAATCTAAATCTGAAATCCCGTTTCTCTATCTTTGATATTTTCCGAGATATCCGCGTTCATATTTACGATTTTTTGAAGTTTGTGGGCGTTAAAGTGGGCGTGGCAAACTTTTTTTTAGGTCAATCGGTAGGTATTGATGAGAACAACACATTTCAGTTAAAATTTTTGTTCTAGCATCAAAACTGTAGGAGCCACAGTTTTGCGCGGTTTGTGGGCGTTAGAGTGGGCGTGGCACTCTACTGAAACAAACTTGCGCTGCGCAGGAATCTCAGGAATCTGCATGCCTAATCCCAGTATTGTAGCTCTTATAGTTTCCGAGATCTCAGCGTTCATACGGACAGACGGACAGACGGACAGACGGACATGGCTAGATCGACTCGGCTAGTGATCCTGATCAAGAATATATATACTTTATGGGGTCGGAAACGCTTCCTTCTGCCTGTTACATACTTTTCGACGAATCTAGTATACCCTTTTACTCTACGAGTAACGGGTATAATTATACCTATCTTTGACAGTTATTAGATTTGTACGTAACGTGATCACTAATTTAGATAATTGTGACCAATTTCTTTTATTTATTGCTTCCCTATTTTCATGTCCTAGGGTTCAGCCGTATTGAAAGAATCTGCAAGAGTCTTTGCACGTTTATTAATTTTGTCTTTATGTATTGGCCTATTTTGGCTTATACATTTGTAAGACTTATCAAAGCTGTCCCTTAATTCTCGTATATGGAGTTAATTGCTCCCATTCCATACTAAAATTGTATTTATTATTTTTTTTGTATTAATTGTGCATAATTTTTGGCACATTTATGAGTCCTAACAATGGGTGTATGTCTATTTCCGAGAATACTTTACAGTTTCTTACGGTAGACAGTACTGTTGCTTATTGCGTGCAGCTGCAATGAATAAGTGGGGAAAAAGCTTAGGTTGTACCTATTCATATACTCATGTTCAAAATCGGAAATTAATAGAGGCTCTGCTCTGTTTCTGCAGTCCTGTGTATTCGTTTTTAGTTTTTAATAATTTTTATTTCTTTTTCAAAAGGGTCATTTTCTTAGACAACATTTAATTTTCTCTTTTTAATGTCACTGTTTACATATACATATTTTGTATTTTATTTTTATTTTAAAACATATTTTTAAAACAATTATTTGTGTTTTATTAATTAAGATCTTATCCAGATCGTTAGCCTGGCTTCTGTTTATGGGCCTTTTTGATACACACTTATTGTGGTACTTATAGGCTTTATACAAAACGAATGCACTCAAAAAACAATTATTGATAATAATATAAATATATAAAGCGTAAATAAGTAGCCCCTTACAGTCAGTCGCGGTTGTGCTGCCGCCTCCGACAAATAGCTCACACTTACCCCCTCCCACACGTTTTAAACCTACCTATTTCCTACCCGCACAACACTCATCTCACCCCGGTCTGGACTAAGATGTCACTCATACCGTGCCGAGAGTCAATCTGAAAAACGACAACAACACCAAACAAGAGCCCGACACTCTTAAAAATTCGGAAGTCGCAACCAGCGACGATAAGACGAGCAAGAACACTGCTCCGAAAACCCAAGTCCATGTGACGTCGACCCTTGCCAAGGCCAGCGAACAGCCCAATTCACCAAAAAGACCAGCCCAAGCCTCCCACCAGCGTAGGAGTGGCTAACCAGCTACTCCAACCTGAGGGGAGCGCCAAAGCCGGTCTTGTGGTGAGCACCAGGACAAAGGAGTTCAAGAGGACACCACCTAACCAGGCAGGACCTCTTAAACGAAAGAAAGCACTCCGTATCCTCAAACGGCTGCCCATCAACCCCATACGTGAGGATCAAACGTCGAAACTAGATTACCAAAAAATCCGAGAAGACATAGCCTGGGCAAAGGCGCCACCCGATTGCACAGATGCAGGGTGGTACCAGGGCAACGTAAAGTTAATCGCCTGTGAGGACAAGAGATCGGCAGCACTTTACAAGGCTGCCATCAACAAGGTCGTCGAGGTCTACCCCGGGGCCAAGCTGGCAGTTTGCGAGGCTGCAGACATCCCTTCTCGACCGAGAGCGAGGGTGTGGCTGCCGTCGGAACCATCGGAGCCAGGGGCTATCATCAGCCTGCTGACCAGGTTCAACCCAAAGCTTCCGATAGACGGTTGGAAGGTGGTTAAGCGCGTCACTATGAACGTGGTAATCCTCCTGAACCAGGCCTGCTTGGAACCCCTCGCAGCGCAACAGAACCGGTTGAATTACGGGTTCGAAAAGGTGCAACTTCGCATCTACGACACAGAAAAACTAGCGGCAGACAACCTGGCTGCCTGTGCGACGTATGAACCCCCAAGCGACGAAGAAATGGAGAACGAGGAGGCCACCCATACAGGGTACGTGTCAACTGACTCAGAGCTAACAGAAAGCCTGAAGCAGCTGTGCACCCAGGACACGACCCGACCAGGGCGCACTGTTCTCCAAGACATAGCGGAGGAAGCGGAAGTTTCCCAGCCCGACCACGGTCCTAAAGATGGTGCAGTTCCTGCAGATTAATCTGCACTACAGCAAGGCAGCATCCGCTGCCCTCCTCATCTTCCTGGCAACAGGCAATATAGACGCAGTCCTCATTCAAGAGCCATGGATTGTTGGTAACAACATCTGTGGCTTATTAACCCCCTTATAGAAGCTATTTTACACCAAGGGTAAGGATAAAACGAAAACCATCCTTACAAAGACACACTTATTTAAGGAACTCATCCTGGGTGGGGACGCTAACTCACACCACACGCAATGGAAAAGTACAAAAACAAACTAAAGGGGTGAGTTTCTCTACGACTATCTCTATCTATCTAGGTAATGACCCAACTTTCATCACTAGAAATAGGAGGGAAGTCTTAGACATTACACTAATATCTGATCCCCTACTTAACCAGCTAGAAGCGTGGAAGGTGGGGATCGAGCACTCATTCTCCGACCATCGATACATAGAATTTACAATAACTCTAAACTGTTCTTCCGCCAAGAACGTTACTAATGTAAGACAAGGACGAACGCTAACTATTAGATACCCGTTACTCAGCTAAAGGGATCAAAGGGAAATGGAGATATGCAAGCAGCAAAGCGAGATTGAAATGCGCCACCTACCGGCGGTAGACAGATTTAAGCGTTATGGGCGTTAGAGTGGGTGTGGAAACTTTTTCAAAAAGGTTCAAAAAGGACATTTTCACACAAGTTCGTCCTTTTCAATAAGTACTGAATGGGTTAAGAAATGTATTGTATCATTCAAACGGCATTTAAATTACATTTCCATTGATGCCAAAGTTAACAAGATGTAAGTTCAAATTATGAGTATATTCAACTTTTGTTTTGTGAAAATACTTTTGACCACCCCTGTATATACTTTATGGCATCGGAAACGCTTCGTTCTGC
This sequence comes from Drosophila subpulchrella, assembly GCF_014743375.2. NCBI lineage: Eukaryota > Metazoa > Arthropoda > Insecta > Diptera > Drosophilidae > Drosophila > Drosophila subpulchrella. The sequence goes on along the minus strand of NW_023665730.1, from coordinate 228,486 downwards.
CTGTTACATACTTTCCGACGAATCTAGTATACCCTTATACTCTACGAGTAACGGGTATAATTAACCAACTGGGGATACTACAAAAATCTTCTCAACAGGAACTTACACGCTCCACCGACGCACGTACTCAACGGTCAAGAACTAGAAAAACTAGTTAATACTTTCACTGACATCTGCGGTGAGGCCATTAAAAGGGCTCACAGCAAAGCACAAACCGCCATTGTGAAACACAACTCTGGCGAATTTTAAAAGAGAGCTAAATACTAAATTCAATAGAGCTAAATACAACAACAGCGAATCTTCCTGGATCTTATACCATACAAAGCTAAGCCTATACAAAAAGGAAATAAGAATATCAAAGAAAAGAGCATGGGCTAATTTCTATAGTAGCAAAGAATCTACTGCGGAGGCATCCAGACATCCAGAATTTTAGCCAAATCTCCAGCAACCATTGGCTACCTAAAAACCAATGTTGATAGCTGGACGGAAAACAGTCAGGAAACCCTTGAACTCCTGTTAGACATCCACTCCCCTAAAAACACCCAAGTAGTGGAGGACATCTACATAGAGGAGAACCTTAACGACCAGAGCATAGACAACATCTCGAACCCTGACCGCATTAAGTGGCCTATTAACTCTTTTAAGCCTTTCAAATCCCCCGGCCCAGCTACAACGGACACTAGATATATGCCTACCCTGGCTGACAGTCATTTTCCACGACTTCCTTGTTCTAAACCACATTCCAACAAGGTGGCTGGACGTTAAAGTAATTTTTATACCAAAAGCCAGCAAACCCTCACACACCAACCTAAAGGACTTCCATCGATAAGTCTCTCTTCCTTCTTGTTGAAGACCCTGGAAAGACATCCAAATCAGGCTAACCATCAACCCAAGCCTACTCTCCGAGGCACAGCACGCGTACTGTAAAGGCAGATCAACAGATACCGCCCTCCAGGAATACTTTTGGCAGCGTTTCTAGACATAGAAGGCGCCTTCAACAACGTCACCCCAACGGCTATTACTGACGCTCTGACTGAACTGGACATTGAGAGGCCCATAGTATGACTCATACACACCATCCTTACCAGCAGAGTAGTATACTCCACTATGGGATCAGCCCACTCGACCAGGAATGTCAGCAGAGGAACCCCACAAGGGGGTGTACCCTCATCTCTTCTATGGGTTATAGTGGTCAACAAACTACTATCACTTCTAGAAGAGGCGGGCACTAAAGTGGTAGCCTACGCGGATGACGTGGTTATCCTATGGTAGGGTAAATTCCCACAAACTCCTTGCAATCTAATCGAGACAGCCCTATCCACCCTCTCAAGGTGGACAGCTGATTGTGAACTGGGAGTTAACCCAGAAAAGACCGAACTAGTTCTTTTTACAAGGAAGTATAAGATACCAAATCTAACTCTCCCAAAACTACAACAAACGCACCTAACCTTTAGCAATCAACCAAAGTACTTAGGTGTCATCCTTGACAATAAGCACCACTGGACAGACAACACAACATCCTAGATCGCACACTTGTAAAAAAGCCATAGGGAGGAAGTGGGGTTTCTCCCTCATGATAGTTCACTGGCTATACACTGCAAAAGTCAGGCCCATTTTCCTCTACGGAAACATCGTATGGTGGCCTTTCCTAGAAAAGAATTGTAACCTCAGGATCCTTCACAAGATCCAAAGAAGCGCAGAACTCTTCATCAGTGGGGCGCTCCGCACCACCGCCACTTAAGCACTAAACACAATCCTCGACCTCCAACACCTGGACCTACTTGCAGGGGCATGGACAACACGCTCTACGGGTCACTCCAGCATCCTAACAAACCATATATCCATACCACATAGTACAGACTACGTTCCACCGATAGCCAACTTCGTAAGAAGATACAAGATCTTCATACCCACCCATACAGACTGGGACAACCTTCCACACCAATTCGAAAACGCCGTCAACATATACACAGATGGCTCCAAGCTTAACTCCCAACTGGTGGGGGAGTCTTCTCTCCCGAACTAGACATAAAAGTCTCATTCCGCCTACCAGACCACTGTAGTGTTTTCCAAGCGGAAGTCATGGCAATTTAGGAAGCCATGTCCCACCAGATCATCACGACATAGATATTTTCATCTTTTCCGATGGTCAAGCAGCCCTCAGGGCCCTCGACTCCTACACAACAAACTCAAAAACTATATCTGAATGCCGCAAATCTCTTAACGAGACGGCCACTCATCTGAGAATTAACCTCATCTGGGTGCCTGGACACCGAAATATTGAGGGCAACTGCATAGCAGACCATAAGGACACGGTGGGTACGCTCATGGCTACCTGCAAGCTCCATCTCAGGCAGAGACTGTACACCCTCTCCAACAACCGTTGGAACTCAATCTCAACATGCCAAGATTCTAGACTCACGTCAAATTACGACTCGAAAAGAACTAACTCTTCTACAATGTAGTAGGAAAGACATCTCCACTCTCCTAAATGCCCTCACGGGCCACTGTCTTATGAGGACTCATGCGTACAGGCTGGGATTCAGTAACCACGACTTCTGCCGTAGCTGCAAACAGATAGACGAAGAGGAGATCATCGAACACCTCCAATGCTTCTGCTCAGCACATAACCTAAAGCGCTTTCAAACCCTAGGAAGCTACACACTTCCGAACCTTGCTGCCATTCAAGGCGTAAACATTCAAAAATTCGTATGTTTCCTAAGAAGAACAAAATACTTATCGAAAACAATTAGACCATGAGCTAGGGAAAAGGATCTGCACAGAGATCACGTGGTAGGAGTAGGGATTAGTATCTAATCTCCAACCACTCCTACCTAACCTAACCTAACCTACTGTTCATTTAAGACAAGGAAGAACGCTATAGTCGAGTACCTCGACTATCAGCTAAAGGGACCAAAGGGAAATGGAGATATGCAAGCAGCAAAGCGAGATTGAAAAGCGCCACCTTCCGGCGGTAGACAGATTGAAGCGTTATGGGCGTTAGAGTGGGCATGGCAATTTTTTTGGTTCAATCGATAGGTATTGACGAGACTAATACATTTCAGTTAAGATTTTTAATCTAGCATGGAAATTGTGGGCGCCACAGGACGTTCATACTTACGATTTTTTGAAGTTTGGGTGAGGTTTGTGGGCGTTAAAGTGGGCGTGGCAAACTTTTTTTTTTGGGTCAATAAATAGGTATTGATGAGATTAGGACAATACATTTCAGTTAAAATTTTTATTCTAACATCAAAACTGAAGGAGCCACAGATTTCGGCGGTTTGTGGGCTTTAGAGAGGGCGTGGCACTCTGCTGAAACAAACTTGCGCTGCGCAGGAATCCAGGGAATCTGGATGCCTAATCCCAGTATTGTAGCTTTTATAGTTTCCGAGATCTCAGCGTTCATACGGACAAACGGACATGGCTAGATCGACTCGACTAGTGATCCTGATCAAGAATATATATACTTTATGGGGTTGGAAACGCTTCCTTCTGCCTGTTACATACTTTCCGACGAATCTAGTACACCCTTTTACTCTACGAGTAACTGGTATAAAAAAGTTCATTCATAGTAAATGTTTCTTTTATTTTCATATATTTAGTTTTTGCTCTGACATGTATATTCGCTATCTGTATTTTCAAAAGGCCCTTTTCAATGTGCAGGGCACTTTGGTTTTCTCGCTTCTTTCATGTATATCTTATTTATATACGCATCTAACTCTCTATACGTATTCTCTAGTTCTTTCTTAATTTTTTTATTTTCCTCCCAGGGTAATGGGTAATCATAAAAAATATAAGCAAAATGATTTTTGATAAATTCTTTTTGCAGTTACTATTATTTTTGTTTGAAAAAACTTTTTGAATCAAAAAATTTAAGTTTTCAAGTCGAGGAAAAAAGTTTAAGAAGTAGATGTTTACACAAATTCGTCCTTTTCAATAAGTACTGAATGGGTTAAGAAATGTATTGTATCATTCAAACGGCATTTAAATTACCTTTCCATTGGTGCCAAACAAACAAGAAGTAAGTTCAAATTATGAGTATATTTAACTTTTGTTTTGTAAAAACACTTTTGACCACCCTTGTATATAAAAACAAGGGAGATCGCTATAGTCGAGTACCTCGACTATCAGATACCCGTTACTCAGCTTAAGGGACCAAAGGGAAATGGAGATATGCAAGCAGCAAAGCGAGATTAAAATGCGCCACCTACCGGCGGTAGACAGATTTAAGCGTTATGGGCGTTAGAGTGGGTGTGGCAACTTTTTCAAAAAGGTTCAAAAAGGACATTTTCACACAAGTTCGTCCTTTTCAATAAGTACTGAATGGGTTAAGAAATGTATTGTATCATTCAAACGGCATTTAAATTACATTTCCATTGATGCCAAAGCTAACAAGATGTAAGTTCAAATTATGAGTATATTCAACTTTTGTTTTGTGAAAATATTTTTGACCACCCCTGTAAATACTTTATGGCATCGGAAACGCTTCGTTCTGCCTGTTACATACTTTCCGACGAATCTAGCATACCCTTATACTCTACGAGTAACGGGTATAATTAACCAACTGGGGATACTACAAAAATCTTCTCAACAGGAACTTACACGCTCCACCGACGCACGTACTCAACGGTCAAGAACTAGAAAAACTAGTTAATACTTTCACTGACATCTGCGGTGAGGCCATTAAAAGGGCTCACAGCAAAGCACAAACCGCCATTGTGAAACACAACCCTGGCGAATTTTAAAAGAGAGCTAAATACTAAATTCAATAGAGCTAAATACAACAACAGCGAATCTTCCTGGATCTTATACCATACAAAGCTAAGCCTATACAAAAAGGAAATAAGAATATCAAAGAAAAGAGCATGGGCTAATTTCTATAGTAGCAAAGAATCTACTGCGGAGGCATCCAGACATCCAGAATTTTAGCCAAATCTCCAGCAACCATTGGCTACCTAAAAACCAATGTTGATAGCTGGACGGAAAACAGTCAGGAAACCCTTGAACTCCTGTTAGACATCCACTCCCCTAAAAACACCCAAGTAGTGGAGGACATCTACATAGAGGAGAACCTTAACGACCAGAGCATAGACAACATCTCGAACCCTGACCGCATTAAGTGGCCTATTAACTCTTTTAAGCCTTTCAAATCCCCCGGCCCAGCTACAACGGACACTAGATATATGCCTACCCTGGCTGACAGTCATTTTCCACGACTTCCTTGTTCTAAACCACATTCCAACAAGGTGGCTGGACGTTAAAGTAATTTTTATACCAAAAGCCAGCAAACCCTCACACACCAACCTAAAGGACTTCCATCGATAAGTCTCTCTTCTTGTTGAAGACCCTGGAAAGACATCCATATCAGGCTAACCATCAACCCAAGCCTACTCTCCGAGGCACAGCACGCGTACTGTAAAGGCAGATCAACAGATACCGCCCTCCAGGAATACTTTTGGCAGCGTTTCTAGACATAGAAGGCGCCTTCAACAACGTCACCCCAACGGCTATTACTGACGCTCTGACTGAACTGGACATTGAGAGGCCCATAGTATGACTCATACACACCATCCTTACCAGCAGAGTAGTATACTCCACTATGGGATCAGCCCACTCGACCAGGAATGTCAGCAGAGGAACCCCACAAGGGGGTGTACCCTCATCTCTTCTATGGGTTATAGTGGTCAACAAACTACTATCACTTCTAGAAGAGGCGGGCACTAAAGTGGTAGCCTACGCGGATGACGTGGTTATCCTATGGTAGGGTAAATTCCCACAAACTCCTTGCAATCTAATCGAGACAGCCCTATCCACCCTCTCAAGGTGGACAGCTGATTGTGAACTGGGAGTTAACCCAGAAAAGACCGAACTAGTTCTTTTTACAAGGAAGTATAAGATACCAAATCTAACTCTCCCAAAACTACAACAAACGCACCTAACCTTTAGCAATCAACCAAAGTACTTAGGTGTCATCCTTGACAATAAGCACCACTGGACAGACAACACAACATCCTAGATCGCACACTTGTAAAAAAGCCATAGGGAGGAAGTGGGGTTTCTCCCTCATGATAGTTCACTGGCTATACACTGCAAAAGTCAGGCCCATTTTCCTCTACGGAAACATCGTATGGTGGCCTTTCCTAGAAAAGAATTGTAACCTCAGGATCCTTCACAAGATCCAAAGAAGCGCAGAACTCTTCATCAGTGGGGCGCTCCGCACCACCGCCACTTAAGCACTAAACACAATCCTCGACCTCCAACACCTGGACCTACTTGCAGGGGCATGGACAACACGCTCTACGGGTCACTCCAGCATCCTAACAAACCATATATCCATACCACATAGTACAGACTACGTTCCACCGATAGCCAACTTCGTAAGAAGATACAAGATCTTCATACCCACCCATACAGACTGGGACAACCTTCCACACCAATTCGAAAACGCCGTCAACATATACACAGATGGCTCCAAGCTTAACTCCCAACTGGTGGGGGAGTCTTCTCTCCCGAACTAGACATAAAAGTCTCATTCCGCCTACCAGACCACTGTAGTGTTTTCCAAGCGGAAGTCATGGCAATTTAGGAAGCCATGTCCCACCAGATCATCACGACATAGATATTTTCATCTTTTCCGATGGTCAAGCAGCCCTCAGGGCCCTCGACTCCTACACAACAAACTCAAAAACTATATCTGAATGCCGCAAATCTCTTAACGAGACGGCCACTCATCTGAGAATTAACCTCATCTGGGTGCCTGGACACCGAAATGTGGGCGTTAAAGTGGGCGTGGCAAACTTTTTTTTTTGGGTCAATAAATAGGTATTGATGAGATGAGGACAATACATTTCAGTTAAAATTTTTATTCTAACATCAAAACTGAAGGAGCCACAGATTTGGGCGGCTTGTGGGCTTTAGAGAGGGCGTGGCACTCTGCTGAAACAAACTTGCGCTGCGCAGGAATCCAGGGAATCTGGATGCCTAATCCCAGTATTGTAGCTTTTATAGTTTCCGAGATCTCAGCGTTCATACGGACAAACGGACATGGCTAGATCGACTCGACTAGTGATCCTGATCAAGAATATATATACTTTATGGGGTTGGAAACGCTTCCTTCTGCCTGTTACAAACTTTCCGACGAATCTAGTACACCCTTTTACTCTACGAGTAACTGGTATAAAAAAAGTCATTCATAGTAAATGTTTCTTTTATTTTCATATATTTAGTTTTTGCTCTGACATGTATATTCGCTATCTGTATTTTCAAAAGGCCCTTTTCAATGTGCAGGGCACTTTGGTTTTCTCGCTTCTTTCATGTATATCTTATTTTTATACGCATCTAACTCTCTATACGTATTCTCTAGTTCTTTCTTAATTTTTTTATTTTCCTCCCAGGGTAATGGGTAATCATAAAAAATATAAGCAAAATGATTTTTGATAAATTCTTTTTGCAGTTACTATTATTTTTGTTTGAAAAAACTTTTTGAATCAAAAAATTTAAGTTTTCATGTCGAGGAAAAAAGTTTAAGAAGTAGATGTTTACACAAATTCGTCCTTTTCAATAAGTACTGAATGGGTTAAGAAATGTATTGTATCATTCAAACGGCATTTAAATTACCTTTTCATTGGTGCCAAACAAACAAGAAGTAAGTTCAAATTATGAGTATATTTAACTTTTGTTTTGTAAAAACACTTTTGACCACCCTTGTATATAAAAACAAGGGAGATCGCTATAGTCGAGTACCTCGACTATCAGATACCCGTTACTCAGCTTAAGGGACCAAAGGGAAATGGAGATATGCAAGCAGCAAAGCGAGATTTAAATGCGCCACCTACCGGGTATAAAAAAATCATAGCTGTGCGCTCTTGGAAGCGCTGTCGGTGCACTTTTCCGTAGTCCGGCTTGGTGCGCCGGACGGGACCGGTGGTGGCTGCGCAGGCTGCTACTACTCCAGTGACTTCACTGTTGTATTACCGGTACTGGCACAGGTGTATTCAGAAAATTATGATTCCAGGAGTCCTCTGCAGTCGTTGAGTTAGAGAAGCTTTTTTTTTGGGTAGCTGGTTTATTAATTGTTTGTTCCAATGTGGTCTTAATTTCTTTTGAGTGAGTAGACGTGTTGGAAACTTTTTTTGATTTCTATCAAAAAACGAGCTCAGCTTGTAGCATTTGAGACGTCGACCATGCGGGTGCTGGGATTTTTGCATAGAGTAACCATTTCGGATGCGCTATTCTCTGCTTTAACTTTTTATACCCGTTACTCGTAGAGTAAAAGGGTATACTAGATTCGTCGGAAAGTATGTAACAGGCAGAAGGAAGCGTTTCCGACCCCATAAAGTATATATATTCTTGATCAGGATCACTAGCCGAGTCGATCTAGCCATGTCCGTCTGTCCGTCTGTCCGGATGAACGCTGAGATCTCGGAAACTATAAGAGCTAGGCTATTGAGATTTGGCGTGCAGATTCCTGAGCTTATTACGCAGCGCAAGTTTGTTTCAGTAGAGTGCCACACCCACTCTAACGCCCACAAACCGCCCAAAACTGTGGCTCCTACAGTTTTGATGCTAGAATAAAAATTTTAACGGAAATGTATTTTTCTCATCAGTACCTATTTATTGATTAAAAAAAGTTTGCCACGCCCACTTTTACGCCCACAAACCGCCCACAAACTTCAAAAAATCGTAAATTTGAACGTGGATATCTCGAAAACTATGAAGGATAGAAAATTGGGATCTCAGATTTAGATTCCGTAGCCTTGTGCGCAGCGCAAGTTTGTTACGCAAATATGCCACGCCCACTCTAACGCCCACAAGCCGCCCAAGCCTGTGGCGCCCACAATTTTCATGCTAGATACAAAATCTTAACTGAACTGTATTGGTCTCGTCAAAACCTATCGATTGACCCAAAAAAAAATTTGCCACGCCCACTCTAACGCCCATAACGCTTAAATCTGTCTACTGCCTATAGGTGGCGTATTATGCTGACTCTGCAATGTCCAGTCCCAGTGCACTCAATGGTGGTCATATTACCGAGCACTTGGGTAACTGCTTGGGTCGTAGATTTGTATGTAAGTGTTGTGGCCAAGTGCTACTATGTGTTTGTACTTATATTAATGCATAACACTGAGTACAGTGTGCATTCGATATGTGAACATACTACACCTCAACTTCTATCCCTCTATTGAAAACTAAAATCTTAACTTATTTGCTTTAGTCTTAGTTGATCTCCTGGATCGCTGGAGTTCCACTTGGTCAAGCAGCCCCCCTTGAAGAACTTCGATGACTTCTTGTTTGATGAGTTCCAAAGTGTGTACGTCGCTTGCTCCGCAAAGCAGATCGTCCTCGTAAAACGATGAATAAATAACAGAAGCGCCGCACTATGGGGCATTTGACCACTTCTATTGGTCAATATTAATAACTCGCTCAATTTAAAAGATATCGGGATGAAACTTTACCAAACGTTTTTTTGTACTTTTAGGCAACATATATAATTTTTTTTTTTAGATAATTGATTAGTAGTTTTAACGTTGATATTACTAAATTTAAAATTATGTCGAAATTGGATAATAATGTATTATAGTTTCTATTGAAACAATCTGCGACTTTAGGTGCCCGCCAAGCTGTACATTTTTGTTTTATGGTTTCTAAAGTAAAACACATTTGTTCTAAACAGTTTTAATAAGAATTAAATTAATAATTTAAAATATAGGACTTTTCATTACAAGCTGAAGTGGAATGATAAAAGAGTCCTTCCAGATAGTAGGAATAACTGATGATGAAATAGACAAATTATAAAGCTTAAGCTTACTGCGTCACTTTATTTTTGCGACAATCTTGATCAATTGCGTCGCCGTTTGATAGAGTATGATCCAATCCGTTTATCACTGCCAAATTCTTACGCTGGTCGTGGTACTTCGAGCGTCCATGATATAAAATGCTACAATTGTCGTCAGCCAGGACATATGATAAAAGATGGCAACAAGACCATACTTCAACCGAATAGTTGCTATACTTGTGGAGGCGTGGATCATCAATTCCGTAGCTGCCCGAAGCGTGTGACTGGAAAACTGCAGCAGACAGTGGCGAGTGTGGAAGATCAACAAGCTGTTGCTGACATAATTGGTAAACATTTAGTAAGTTTTAATATAAATGAACTTAGATGCACAAAATTTATAGTAATTAATGTTCTTTTTGATACCGGTACCCTGGTTAGCTTCGTAAGCAAAATAAATTTTCCAAAAGATGTTACGTTAGCCAATCCATTTGAGAGTAAATACCGTGGAATTTATGGAAGAAATATTATGCTATGCGGCGCAGTTAAATACTATATTAAGTTTAATTTGAAAGTTTATGAAATTGAAGTTTTTGTTGTTCACGATGATGTATTACCTGTTGCTATGATTCTTGGCAGAAACGCTATTGACGCTTTACAATTACAATTATACCAAAGAAACTCAGACTACGGAAAAATGTCAGTATTTGATTATAATAAATTTGATTTAACTACTTCTTGTGCATCTCTGTTTTATAATACAAATGACAATAGGATAAACATTGACATAAACGGAGGTCAATTAACTACCGAGAATACTCAAATTGAGCAGTGGATGAATGACATGGATTGTTTGTGTGCAGGTGTTACAACAGAGTTAAATACAAATCTAGATATCGGTTGCGAATTCGGGTTTGGGAATAGAGAAAAATGCTGTAAGTTGATCTGTGAAAGTTATTTAAATGTTTTAAGTACGAAATTAGCTGAACCTGTTTGCAAAATGATTATAAAACTAATAAGTGATATTCCTTTTCATTTTAAACCTTGACGGCTATCATATTTTGAACGAGATAAAGTTTCGAAAATTATTGAAGAGCTGTTACACGATAACATAATACGTCCGAGTAATTCACCATTTGCCTTCACAATTGTATTATTTAAAAAAAACCAGGTGAAATCAGATTATGTGTTGATTACAGAAGCCTTAATAAGTGCACAGTTCGTGATAATTTCCCTTTGCCTTTAATAGAAGATTGCCTTGAGTATTTAGAGGGCAAAATTGTTTTTCGGTTGACTTAAAAAGTGAGTACCATCAAGTCGGTGTTGAAGAAAGTTCTATAAAGTATACATCGTTTGTAACGCCACAAGGACAGTTTGAGTATATACGAATGTCATTTGGATTGCGAAATGGGCCGTCAGTAGTTCAGCGATTTTTTTCTAATAGTCTGATGGACTTGGTTAGAAATCGCAAAATTGTTGTTTACATGGACGATATAGTAGTAGCTACAAGAAGAAAGGTAATAGATTATTTAGGGTACAGTGTTAGCAATAAAGGGATTTTGCCTAATGATTCGCATATAGAAGTTATAAAAAATTATCCTGTTCCGAATAATACCAAACAACTTAACTTATGTTTGGGTATGTTCTCATATTTTCGTAGATTTGTTCCTTCTTATGCAAGTATAGCCCGACCATTAGTTGAACTATTAAAGAAAGGAGGAACGTTCCCGATGGATGAAGAACAAATGAAAGTTTTTAAGGACTTAAGAAATCGTTTATCAACTCCGCCAATACTTTCAATATTTAACCCTAATCGTGAAACGGAATTGCATACTGACGCCAGTTCTCGAGGATTTGGAGCAGTTTTATTGCAGAAACAGAACGATGGGAAAATGCATCCATTCTTTTGTTATTCATTAAAAGCTTCGGCAGCCGAATCAAGGTACCACAGTTTCGAGCTCGAGACACTTGAGATTATTTATGCTACAATATTATGAAGTCTAAGTATTGGTTTCCCTTAATGAGAACGAAAATAGATGAGTTGATTCGAAATTGTGTGAAGTGCATTTTACATCTGTTCCAAAGTCAGTTAACAATAGAATTTTACATAGTATACCCAAAGTGCCGATTCCTTGCCGTGTATAAATTCAAAAAGGAAACATTTATTGGTAGTATTTGACTCATTTACAAAGTTTGTGAAGTTATTCCCTGTAAATTCTACAAGTACACGTTAAGTAATTGCGAGTTTAAGTAAATATTTCGAATTTTATAGAAGGCCACGCAGAATTATTTCTGATAGAGGTAGTTGCTTTATTTCATTAGAATTTAGTGAATTTTTTACGGAACGTAACATTGGACATATAAAAGTGGCGACATGTGCTCCCCGAGCAACCGGACAGGTTGAGAGAGTAAATCGAGTGCTGACACCGATGTTAGGAAAAGTGTCTAATCCAATTAATCAAGCTAATTGGTATGAACTTATAAATAAGGATGAACACGGGATCAACAATTCAGTCCATTCTAGTACATTAAAAACACCAAGCACGATCCTCTTTGGAGTAGATCAAAAAGGTCCAATAGTTGATGAATTATATGAGTATTTAGATGATAATTTAAATAAAGACAAAAAGATAAATTAAAAAGAAATAAGGGATAAAGCAAATTTAAAGATTGTAGAGTCTCAGAAAAGAAATGAAATTATTAAAGCAGCTAACAGAAAACACCATCGGAATATAGCGTTGGAGTTTTTGTGGCAATTAGAAATATAGACGTAACACCTGGCACTTGTAAAAAATTTACGCCTAAATATAGAGTTTTTGACAACGAAAGGTATGAAGTAACAGATATGGATAACTGTCAATTAACTCAGTTACCTTATAAAGGGATTTTAGAAGCTGCGAGGTTAAAACCATGGCTACAAATATTAAAGAAGACTGTAGCTAACAACTAAGTATAATATTGCACAATGTATTGCCCTAGTTATCAAATAGCTTACGTGAGTAATGCTGATGCGCCACATTTGAGTTCAGCGCTCTGCGCCAAGAACGACCAACAGTGATATGCTGACACTTCATATTCGAAGTGGAGTGCTGCGCTGTATGGAATGCTGAGTCAGCTTGCCGACCATGACTTTGTGGAGTGATGCATTGTTGCTTGGCTTTAAGGTTCTTATTGTAAACTCTTATTGTCAGTCTGGAATGAACAATACGACAGTTCACTTGTCTCAATAAATAACATACTCCGGCAAAGCCGTTAAGCCATATCTTTTATTATTGACTAAGCTTAAGGCCAGCAATAGCGGTAAAGCTTACCGCCAACCTAATCATCGTTCCAGCACCTGGCCTAGGCCACTACAGGACGAGATACATCAGGATCAGCAGTAGGACATAGAGCTACACAGCGAAGACGCAGAGCTACACAGCTAAGACGCAGAGCTACGCAGCGGTACTACGCGGGACTAACCCACTGATCTTTATTTGGCGCCCAACTTCAGTTTCGAACCTTGTTAATTGGATCATGTAAGTTCAAGTGGTGATAAAATGTATCGTGATCATAAAACAAAACAAGGAAGAACGCTATAGTCGAGTGCCTCGACTATCAGATACCCGTTACTCAGCCCAACGAACCAAAGGGAAATGGAGATATGCAAGCAGCAAAGCGAGATTGAAATGCGCCACCTACCGGCGGAAGACAGATTTAAGCGTTGTGGGCGTTACGGTAGGCGTGAAAAAATCATTATTCAATAGAATAAGTTAGCCGCGACCTTTGCTTTCTCTGAGCGCCGGCAGTGCTTTTTTCTTTGCCGCTAAGTTCGGCCGGCAACTATTTACATACACACACATACACGCGTAAAAACATTTCGCATTGTCTGGCTCTGACGTCATAGCTTTTTTTCTTGGGAGGTTTGTGGGCGTTAGAGTGGGCGTAGAAAATTTTTTTTTTGGGTCAATGGATAGGTATTGACAAGACTCTCTTCTGAAAAAAACTTGCGCTGCGCAGGAATCCAGGAATCTGCATGCCTAATTCCAGTATTGTAGCTCTTATAGTTTCAGAGATCTCAGCGTTCATCCGGACAGACGGACAGACGGACATGGCTAGATCGACTCGGCTAGTGATCCTGGTCAAGAATATATATACTTTATGGGGTCGGAAACGCTTCCTTCTGCCTGTTAATACTTTCCGACGAATCTAGTATACCCTTTTACTCTACGAGTAACGGGTATAAAAAAATCATAGCTGTGCGCTCTTGGAAGCGCTGTCGGTTCACTTTTCCGTAGTCCGGCTTGGTGCGCCGGACGGGACATTTGGTGGCTGCGCAGGCTGCTACTACTCCAGTGACTTCACTGTTGTATTACCGGTACTGGCACAGGTGTATTCAGAAAATTATGATTCCAGGAGTCCTCTGCAGTCGTTGAGTTAGGGAAGCTTTTTTTTTGGGTAGCTGGTTTATTAATTGTTTGTTCCAATGTGGTCTTAATTTCTTTTGAGTGAGTAGACGTGTTGGAAACTTTTTTTGATTTCTATCAAAAAACGAGCTCAGCTTGTAGCATTTGAGACGTCGACCATGCGGGTGCTGGGATTTTTGCATAGAGTAACCATTTCGGATGCGCTATTCTCTGCTTTAACTTTTTATACCCGTTACTCGTAGAGTAAAAGGGTATACTAGATTCGTCGGAAAGTATGTAACAGGCAGAAGGAAGCGTTTCCGACCCCATAAAGTATATTCTTGATCAGGATCACTAGCCGAGTCGATCTAGCCATGTCCGTCTGTCCGTCTGTCCGGATGAACGCTGAGATCTCGGAAACTATAAGAGCTAGGCTATTGAGATTTGGCGTGCAGATTCCTGAGCTTATTACGCAGCGCAAGTTTGTTTCAGTAGAGTGCCACACCCACTCTAACGCCCACAAACCGCCCAAAACTGTGGCTCCTACAGTTTTGATGCTAGAATAAAAATTTTAACGGAAATGTATTTTTCTCATCAATACCTATTTATTGATTAAAAAAAGTTTGCCACGCCCACTTTTACGCCCACAAACCGCCCACAAACTTCAAAAAATCGTAAATTTGAACGTGGATATCTCGAAAACTATGAAGGATAGAAAATTGGGATCTCAGATTTAGATTCCGTAGCCTTGTGCGCAGCGCAAGTTTGTTACGCAAATATGCCACGCCCACTCTAACGCCCACAAACCGCCCAAGCCTGTGGCGCCCACAATTTTCATGCTAGATACAAAATCTTAACTGAACTGTATTGGTCTCGTCAAAACTTATCGATTGACCCAAAAAAAAATTTGCCACGCCCACTCTAACGCCCATAACGCTTAAATCTGTCTACTGCCTATAGGTGGCGTATTATGCTGACTCTGCAATGTCCAGTCCCAGTGCACTCAATGGTGGTCATATTACCGAGCACTTGGGTAACTGCTTGGGTCGTAGATTTGTATGTAAGTGTTGTGGCCAAGTGCTACTATGTGTTTGTACTTATATTAATGCATAACACTGAGTACAGTGTGCATTCGATATGTGAACATACTACACCTCAACTTCTATCCCTCTATTGAAAACTAAAATCTTAACTTATTTGCTTTAGTCTTAGTTGATCTCCTGGATCGCTGGAGTTCCACTTGGTCAAGCAGCCCCCCTTGAAGAACTTCGATGACTTCTTGTTTGATGAGTTCCAAAGTGTGTACGTCGCTTGCTCCGCAAAGCAGATCGTCCTCGTAAAACGATGAATAAATAACAGAAGCGCCGCACTATGGGGCATTTGACCACTTCTATTGGTCAATATTAATAACTCGCGCAATTTAAAAGATATCGGGATGAAACTTTACCAAACGTTTTTTTGTACTTTTAGGCAACATATATAATTTTTTTTTTAGATAATTGATTAGTAGTTTTAACGTTGATAATACTAAATTTAAAATTATGTCGAAATTGGATAATAATGTATTATAGTTTCTATTGAAACAATCTGCGACTTTAGGTGCCCGCCAAGCTGTACATTTTTGTTTTATGGTTTCTAAAGTAAAACACATTTGTTCTAAACAGTTTTAATAAGAATTAAATTAATAATTTAAAATATAGGACTTTTCATTACAAGCTGAAGTGGAATGATAAAAGAGTCCTTCCAGATAGTAGGAATAACTGATGATGAAATAGACAAATTATAAAGCTTAAGCTTACTGCGTCACTTTATTTTTGCGACAATCTTGATCAATTGCGTCGCCGTTTGATAGAGTATGATCCAATCCGTTTATCACTGCCAAATTCTTACGCTGGTCGTGGTACTTCGAGCGTCCATGATATAAAATGCTACAATTGTCGTCAGCCAGGACATATGATAAAAGATGGCAACAAGACCATACTTCAACCGAATAGTTGCTATACTTGTGGACGCGTGGATCATCAATTCCGTAGCTCCCCGAAGCGTGTGACTGGGAAACTGCAGCAGACAGTGGCGAGTGTGGAAGATCAACAAGCTGTTGCTGACATAATTGGTAAACATTTAGTAAGTTTTAATATAAATGAACTTAGATGCACAAAATTTATAGTAATTAATGTTCTTTTTGATACCGGTACCCTGGTTAGCTTCGTAAGCAAAATAAATTTTTCCCAAAGATGTTACGTTAGCCAATCCATTTGAGAGTAAATACCGTGGAATTTATGGAAGAAATATTATGCTATGCGGCGCAGTTAAATACTATATTAAGTTCAATTTGAAAGTTTATGAAATTGAAGTTTTTGTTGTTCACGATGATGTATTACCTGTTGCTATGATTCTTGGCAGAAACGCTATTGACGCTTTACAATTACAATTATACCAAAGAAACTCAGACTACGGAAAAATGTGAGTATTTGATTATAATAAATTTGATTTAACTACTTCTTGTGCATCTCTGTTTTATAATACAAATGACAATAGGATAAACATTGACATAAACGGAGGTCAATTAACTACCGAGAATACTCAAATTGAGCAGTGGATGAATGCCAAGGATTGTTTGTGTGCAGGTGTTACAACAGAGTTAAATACAAATCTAGATATCGGTTGCGAATTCGGGTTTGGGAATAGAGAAAAATGCTGTAAGTTGATCTGTGAAAGTTATTTAAATGTTTTAAGTACGAAATTAGCTGAACCTGTTTGCAAAATGATTATAAAACTAATAAGTGATATTCCTTTTCATTTTAAACCTTGACGGCTATCATATTTTGAACGAGATAAAGTTTCGAAAATTATTGAAGAGCTGTTACACGATAACATAATACGTCCGAGTAATTCACCATTTGCCTTCACAATTGTATTATTTAAAAAAAACCAGGTTAAATCAGATTATGTGTTGATTACAGAAGCCTTAATAAGTGCACAGTTCGTGATAATTTCCCTTTGCCTTTAATAGAAGATTGCCTTGAGTATTTAGAGGGCAAAATTGTTTTTCGGTTGACTTAAAAAGTGAGTACCATCAAGTCGGTGTTGAAGAAAGTTCTATAAAGTATACATCGTTTGTAACGCCACAAGGACAGTTTGAGTATATACGAATGTCATTTGGATTGCGAAATGGGCCGTCAGTAGTTCAGCGATTTTTTTCTAATAGTCTGATGGACTTGGTTAGAAATCGCAAAATTGTTGTTTACATGGACGATATAGTAGTAGCTACAAGAAGAAAGGTAATAGATTATTTAGGGTACAGTGTTAGCAATAAAGGGATTTTGCCTAATGATTCGCATATAGAAGTTATAAAAAATTATCCTGTTCCGAATAATACCAAACAACTTAACTTATGTTTGGGTATGTTCTCATATTTTCGTAGATTTGTTCCTTCTTATGCAAGTATAGCCCGACCATTAGTTGAACTATTAAAGAAAGGAGGAACGTTCCCGATGGATGAAGAACAAATGAAAGTTTTTAAGGACTTAAGAAATCGTTTATCAACTCCGCCAATACTTTCAATATTTAACCCTAATCGTGAAACGGAATTGCATACTGACGCCAGTTCTCGAGGATTTGAAGCAGTTTTATTGCAGAAACAGAACGATGGGAAAATGCATCCATTCTTTTGTTATTCATTAAAAGCTTCGGCAGCCGAATCAAGGTACCACAGTTTCGAGCTCGAGACACTTGAGATTATTTATGCTACAATAATATGAAGTCTAAGTATTGGTTTCCCTTAATGAGAACGAAAATAGATGAGTTGATTCGAAATTGTGTGAAGTGCATTTTACATCTGTTCCAAAGTCAGTTAACAATAGAATTTTACATAGTATACCCAAAGTGCCGATTCCTTGCCGTGTATAAATTCAAAAAGGAAACATTTATTGGTAGTATTTGACTCATTTACAAAGTTTGTGAAGTTATTCCCTGTAAATTCTACAAGTACACGTGAAGTAATTGCGAGTTTAAGTAAATATTTCGAATTTTATAGAAGGCCACGCAGAATTATTTCTGATAGAGGTAGTTGCTTTATTTCATTAGAATTTAGTGAATTTTTTACGGAACGTAACATTGGACATATAAAAGTGGCGACATGTGCTCCCCGAGCAACCGGACATGTTGAGAGAGTAAATCGAGTGCTGACACCGATGTTAGGAAAAGTGTCTAATCCAATTAATCAAGCTAATTGGTATGAACTTATAAATAAGGATGAACACGGGATCAACAATTCAGTCCATTCTAGTACATTAAAAACACCAAGCACGATCCTCTTTGGAGTAGATCAAAAAGGTCCAATAGTTGATGAATTATATGAGTATTTAGATGATAATTTAAATAAAGACAAAAAGATAAATTAAAAAGAAATAAGGGATAAAGCAAATTTAAAGATTGTAGAGTCTCAGAAAAGAAATGAAATTATTAAAGCAGCTAACAGAAAACACCATCGGAATATAGCGTTGGAGTTTTTGTGGCAATTAGAAATATAGACGTAACACCTGGGACTTGTAAAAAATTTACGCCTAAATATAGAGTTTTTGACAACGAAAGGTATGAAGTAACAGATATGGATAACTGTCAATTAACTCAGTTACCTTATAAAGGGATTTTAGAAGCTGCGAGGTTAAAACCATGGCTACAAATATTAAAGAAGACTGTAGCATTATGTAAGCTAACAACTAAGTATAATATTGCACAATGTATTGCCCTAGTTATCAAATAGCTTACGTGAGTAATGCCGATGCGCCACATTTGAGTTCAGCGCTCTGCGCCAAGAACGACCAACAGTGATATGCTGACACTTCATATTCGAAGTGGAGTGCTGCGCTGTATGGAATGCTGAGTCAGCTTGCCGACCATGACTTTGTGGAGTGATGCATTGTTGCTTGGCTTTAAGGTTCTTATTGTAAACTCTTATTGTCAGTCTGGAATGAACAATACGACAGTTCACTTGTCTCAATAAATAACATACTCCGGCAAAGCCGTTAAGCCATATCTTTTATTATTGACTAAGCTTAAGGCCAGCAATAGCGGTAAAGCTTACCGCCAACCTAATCATCGTTCCAGCACCTGGCCTAGGCCACTACAGGACGAGATACATCAGGATCAGCAGTAGGACATAGAGCTACACAGCGAAGACGCAGAGCTACACAGCTAAGACGCAGAGCTACGCAGCGGTACTACGCGGGACTAACCCACTGATCTTTATTTTGTACATAATCTTGATCGAGGTCGATCAATATATCAGGTTTACCGAGTTGTAAACATATGTAAATATATACTGAATAGTATTAAGTGTGAACATAATGTTATGTTATGTATTGTATTTTAGTGTGTACTTTCTGTTGTAAACATATGTGAATATATACTAAATAGTATTAAGTGTGAACATAATGTTATGTTTTGCATTGTATTTTAGTGTGTACTTTCTACAATGTAATTTTATATTAAGCATCGATAAGACAACAGATATCGATTACATTGTGAACTCGATTGTCGATACACAACGAATGTACTATTAATTGAAGAAGAAGAGAGAACACGCTGAACATCAAAAAGAAGAAATTAAAATCATTAAATTAACAGAATTAAACACTGGAATACTGAATCGGTGTGCGTGTAAGGTCGCATTTTCCCGTCTTTTTTCTACACTTGTATTTCTAATGGAGAGAAAAAAGGTCGCTAAAGCGGAAATTGCTCGATGAAGCGAAACCTCCTTTGTGTGGATAGGGTATAAGCCTATGGTATTAGCTCCTAATCGAAGCGGTGGCTTGAGGAAGAGGAGAGGGTGAGCGAAGGGCAAGGCGAGCTAGCGAGATGTGAACATCTGGAGAAAGCTGCTGCTCGACACTGTCTCCAGAAAGTACACGGCCTTTTGGCGTGAACATTCTGGAGTGAATTAGCCCCGACGGCCTCAAGGGTTCCACGGCGCTCAGTGAGGAATGAATCAAGGTCAAGCCAAGTAGGAATTTCGTAAGTATTGCTTCCATAATGTCGAGGATTGGGTCTCACCACTCAATATTAATGCCGGAAAGCAGATAGAATGTGCACCATGAATGGTGTGTTTAAATTCCATTAAGGCTGCTCCAGACTCTTGTGCGATGGGTCCATGTGGTCCCAGAGAAAGTTTTCAGTTCACCTGCAATCGATTTGATTTTCCCAAGCTAAGCGAAAGTCAACAATGGTGAGTGGGGATGTTGAAGCAATGAAATGAGCCTTGCAACTAGCTTTGAATTTAAATAAAACAATTCTTATAATGCGCTCATATTGGATCAGACAGTAAGCTGTGGCGATAAACTGGGTTAAAGCTGATATTGCTGATGATGGAAAATATTTGAAATCGAAACAATTTAGGATATGAATAAATATAGAAAAGACTGGACAACAAAATTTTTAATAGTTAATATAGACGTATATGAGCATATATTCTAACTATTGTGTAGTATTTGTAGAATAGCGGTTGTATGTTATGACTTAAAATATTTTCGAGAGTTTATACTCAATTCTTTTGATGCATGTCAATAAATTGCTTAGATGCCCTTCTACAGATTTCGATTTCAGTTTCAATCATGCTTTCGTGGAGTGCAGACTCTCTTTTGCATCGCTGTGAAATTCCCTGTGAAAAGTCCACCTACTTGGCAAAACCTACTTCTTTTGTGAATCCGACTTCTAGGGTCGCGGTGTCTGTGCTTCTACGCTCCGTTAGTTGAGCGTTGTCGCGAGGACAAAACAAGTGGAACAGAAAGTAAGAACTAACAGTTGCAATTGTTGTACGTACAAATTACCACTAGTTGGTTCAATTTCGAGTTCGAATTATATTTATATTCATTATTTCAAATGAAAGAAAAAAATAAATTTGAAATTGCCCGCCTCTTGGTGGGTTTGAGCGCCTTACCCACTAGGCCACGATCGCCTCAAAGCAGGCTGGTCAAAGGGCTATTGTATACAATACTTGTAAGTCGGTAAAGCGGTGCACACCAGTGGCTAATAGCAACAATGGCTGGTCTTTCGGACTCCGAAGATGAGCTAAGGATCCGAAATAGTGTGGCTCTACAACAGAAGAAAATGAGTGAGGCACTGAATTGCTCATTAGCCAAATTTAGTCGGCTATATAATGCCACCTCTCACAACAACACACCTTTACCAAACAATGAAGTTAATCCGGAACTAGCAGCCATAAATGGCGAGGATGAGGACTGGTGGACTCCAAGTTTGGCAAACAGCAACCGCCTCCTTGACTCCACATCACCGAATTCAGTCACCAAAATAATTAGAAATTCTAACCGCCCAAAAAAGAACGTCTCTGCTACCCGTTTTTCAGAACTGTCAAACATAAACATACACGTCGAAGTTCCTTTAATGGTCAGCCCCAACGACGCTGAAAAAGCCAGTACCTCCAGCAGCAACAACGTTGTCAACACTAATGTTGGCAACCATACCGCTAGCAACACTAAGAAACACAGCCAACCGTCTGGCAGCCTCCCACAAACCACCCCCAATTGTGGGTAATGACTGCGAGAATCTGAATGGACTTTTTAGATCCACAGACAAGATCGTTGAGTCGTCCAAACACTCCCTGAAATGCCATCACAACAACTCTGTTTTTATTCTGACTGCAGATTCAGATGCATACAGAGCTATTACAAAATCTCTTACCCTAAAAAAAACTATCATCCCATTCCTGGCAGCTAAAAGAAGGCCACAGCCGCTTCGACAAAATTATGTTCGTCAACCCAGTTTTTCTTGAATTAGAACCGGCGGCAAATAACAGAAAAATGCATGAAATTAAGACACTTTGTCGGCAACGCGTTCAAGTTAAACTCCTTTTTAACGCCACCGGTCACAAATATTAGGACACACTTTAAATCATTGCCGAAAGCAAATACGTCAGATGTGGCCTACAACACGGTTTGGAGGCCTGCGTAAAGGATGTTCACCCAGTCAAGGGCGTAACCTTTGTAGTATACCATACAGCTAGCTATAAAAACTGTGTCGTCTACCAGCAGATTGCAAATCGACGTAAAAGTGTCACATCCATCGCAGCACCGTGCCCCAACTGTTAGTTAGTTCATATGTTGGTGTGTGGAACGCCGATGGACTTGTCAAAAAACACGGAAGATATAATTTTTTTAAATATATTTTCTTGATCATTCCTGTTGGTGCTATAGGACATAGTTGTCCGTTCTGACTTATGTACTACATGCAATAGAAATAATACTTTTCGGTGGGTTTCATCGCGATAGCTCTAAAACTGAGAGACTAGCTTGCGTACGTCTCACGTCTCCTTCACTTCGTTGCAAACTTCTGACTGAAATCATTATACCCTCTGCAAGGGTAAAACAATTCAATGCGTCTCCATCATGCTTTCGTGTAAGGCAGATGCCTTTTTGCATCGGTGCGAAATTCTTTGTTAAGAGTCCATGGATAAGTCCACCTCCGTGGCAAAAGTTATTGCTTTCGTGAATCTGTCTCTTATTTCGCAGTGTCAGTGCTGCTATGGTCCGTTAGTTGTACCTAGTCGCGAAAACAAGTGGAACAGAAAGTCAAAACGAACGGTTGCAATTCTTTTACGCGCTAGTTGGTTTAAATTTGCATTTAAATTCATTTTTTTTTTTTTTTTTTTTTTTTGGACGTTGATGCACTATGGTCAGTACAAACAAGTGGCCCTACGACACCAAGCAAAGCTTGTTACGCGCGGAGCCCATCACCGTTTTGGGCGAGTAAACATAATCGCGGACAAAGAAAAGGACAATGTAACAATAGACAATTAAAAATACAGGTCAATACACGAATAGACAAAATACATCAAGTAAAACTAATTAGTTACTAGGGAGGATAGTATTATTGATTTAAAGATAGGAAGTGAGTCAGTAGTAGATATTAGATGATATAGTCTATTATAATCATTGCAAAGTACTCTAAAAGGTTCATGCATTGCGTAATTAGAGATACAGTGATTTAATACTAAAGGAATATAGTTTCTAGTGAATCTATTTGGCACATTAAAATGCAGGCGACCCAGTAACTCGGGACTCTCTACATCACCATGAATAAGATTTCTAATAAACGTAATACCAAGCATAGTTCTACGGTTAGCTAACGATGGTAAGTTAATTAGAAGTAGTCTACTAGAGTAGGATGGTAGTATTAGGCTTGTATCCCAGTTAAGTCTCCGTAAGGCAAATATTAAGAAGTTTTTTTGCACAGACTCAATCCGGTCTATATGCACCCCATATTGGGGACTCCAAACAGGAGCGCAGTACTCAAGAATTGGTCGGACTAATGAAATAAACAAGGTCTTTGTGACATAGGGATCATCGAATTCCTTCGACCACCTTTTGATAAATGCAAGCACGCCCCAGGCTTTATTTACCATAGTAGTAATGTGATCGGAAAATTTAAGTCTAGGATCCATGTAGACTCCAAGGTCGTCAGCATGCGTTATCCTATCTAACGCACAACCACTCAAAGTATACGTTGAGTAGTGGGGGCTGACACGAAAAAAGGTCATTAGTTTACACTTAGAACCATTTAAATTCAATTCATTATCCATGCACCATGTTTGAAATGCATTTAGATCCGATTGTAAAGCTAAACTTTGTGCGGGGTCATTATATTGCAGGCACAACTTAACGTCATCTGCGTACATAAGAACCCGTGACTTCGTTAAGACTAATGGAAGGTCATTTATAAATAATGTAAACAGGAGCGGACCAAGATGACTTCCTTGTGGTACACCGGAAGTAACTCGGATTAGGGATGACAAAGAGTTTTTAAAAATGACCCTTTGAGTCCTATCATTCAAATAACTTAAAATCCACCTAAGAAGATCACCTGGAAACCCTAAAAGGTCCAATTTCCGGACTAAAATCGGGTGATTTACAGAACCAAACGCCTTACTAAAATCAGTGTAGACCACATCAGTCTGACGATTCTTTCTAAAACCTCCTATAACAAATGAAGTAAACTCCAAAAGGTTGGTTGTCGTTGACCTACGTTTTATAAATCCGTGTTGACAAGAGGAAATAAGGGACCTACAACTGTGTTGTAAATGAGGCGTAATAATGTTCTCAAAGAGCTTCGGTATTGCTGATAGCTTTGAAATACCTCTGTAATTACATGCGTTCAATTTACTCCCTTTTTATGAAGCGGGATAACAAACGATTCCTTCCATCTGTGTGGGAAATCGGATATTTCTAAAGACAAAGTAAACAGTTTGTGCAATGGTCTACACAAAGTCTCAGCGCAATACCTAAGCACACATCCAGGGACTCCGTCAGGACCCGGAGAGTAGACTGGTTTGACCCTTTGCAAATCTAAAAGAAGTGAACTTTTACTTATAACAGGACAACAAATAAAGTTTGATTTAGGAATGACATATGGGTAAGACTGATCTGGAGGACTTGATGTTGAATAGGTGGTTTGAAAAAACTGTGCAAAAAGATCGGCTATGGCTTGATCAGTGCTAGCAGCCGAATTTTCAAATTTAAGTGATGATGGGTAACTAGAAGAATTACGCTTTGTGTTAACAAAATTATAAAACTGTTTTGGATCCAGTGTAAACTGGGTCTTGCAACGAGCTAAATAGTTTTTATAACACTGGGCGTTAAGCACGGTGAAATCAGACCGAGCATTTAAGTATCGGGAAAAGGCAGCTTGTGAACCTGAAGCTCTAAACTTTTTGTAGAGTCTAGACTTTACATTTTTAAGTCGTGCCAGCTCTTTGTTAAACCACGGAGGTTGGTTTGAAATTTTAGGATAATACGTAGGAACGCATGTATCAAAAACTTCGTTTAATATGTTATAAAATATATTAACCGCTTCATTTATATTAGTACTTAAGTACAGATTGGACCAATCCGAGCAAGCTATAAGGCTATTAATGAGTGCAAAGTTCGCTCTACGAAAGCAGGGGATGCGTTTAGCTATTTTTTCAGATACTTCATACACTTTTGTACCCGTGTCAATAGTCAGCTCTAGCGTTGGGTGATAAGGGTCTTCTGGTAAAGTAATTGCAGAGGTTCTAGCTATGCAGACACAATCTGGACTGGAAACAAAGCATAGATCCAGTAATCGTCCTAAGAAATTTAATACATGATTTACTTGAGACAATGAAATATCAAGCAAACCGTCAAGAAAATCATGCTGCGTTGAAGGTAACAATATATTTGAGGTTTTGACGGTGGACCATGTCGCCCTAGGTATATTAAAGTCACCTAAAACTATTAACTGATCCCTATCTGATAGTTTACTTGAAATGAACTGGATAGCGGACAGATGATTCGCATATGTCGGGAATTCCGATGATGGCGGAATATATGAACATGTTATGTATATAGAAATACCCGGAAGGGATAGTTTTATACACAGAAATTCAATGTCATTTATTTCGTCGGACGTTATTACTTCAGACGTTAATTCTGAGTCAACTGCAATTAAAACTCCACCTCCACGTCGGGACGGACGATCAAGCCTGTAAGTTGTGTACTTACTTGGAAAAACTTCGGAACTTAGAACTTCCGGTTTTAACCAGGTTTCAGTAAAAACAATAACATGGGAAGACAAGGAAAAACTATCAGTATACAATTTGGTCAACTTACTTTGTAAACCTCTTGTATTCTGATAATAAAGCTGAAGAAAAGAATCTAGTTTTTTGAGATAGATGAGGATGTAGATGTGGATGGCTCTTTAAAGGGATTTCCAACTTCCTTTGAACGAATTTTCTTTTTTTTAGCTTCGTACTCTTTAACAAAAATGCCAACAGGCCAAAAATTGGGTGAGCACATAGTTGCAAAATGAGCACAGGGAACACCGATCTTAAAAGATGATACTTCCCTAGCATATGGAAAATTAAATCGTTCAACCTTTAGATCATCAATCTGAACTTTGTTACGGATATAGGCCGTAATGTCCAGGGATGAAAGGTCAGGATTTAGCCGAGAAACAAAAATTTGTTTCCGCTGCGGTACACAGGTGACTGTTTTAGGTACCACACATGTGACAGGTTTTGGTACTACGGCAATTTGTGTTCAGATTTTCATCCCAAATAAAAAAAAAAGTTGGAATTTGTTCGAGCCTAAGTGTGATCGAGCTGGGTGCTGCCTGAGTGCGCTTTCGTATTGCCCACTAGGCCACAATCGTTTTCTCGCAAACCGTGCAAAGGTCCTTTGTATACAAAAAGTCGGTAAAGCAGTACCCAATATATATAAGAAGTGGTCATTGGGGCTTCGATGATGAGCTAAACATCAGAAGTTCTGTGGCTCGACAACAACAGATTATGAGTGAGGCACTTAATAGCTCATTAGCTTAATTCGGCCGGCTATATGCATTCACTTTCTTCCAAATCTCATCATTATCAAATTATGATGTTGAACAGGAATTAGCAGCCATAAATAGCGACTTTGAAGACTGTGGTCTCCAAGTTCGGCAAACAGCAAACGCCTTCTTGACTCCAGATAACAGTTTAGTTACCAAAATTCTGAGAAATTTCACTAGCCCATAACCTAGTCACTGGACGAGCCGACTGGCACAGGTACAAAGAAGTTCTGACAAATTTCCTCCCCATGGAACCATCAGAAAGCATCACAAACCCACAGGAGCTGGACGAAACAGTATACAAATTCACAGAGGCATGCAACACTGCCTTCAAAGTGGCATGCCCCACAGAGAAACCAAGAGGAAGGAAAAAACCCCCTGGTGGACCCAACAACTATCTATCCTCAGAACCAACTGCAGATGCCTGTTTAACAGAGCAAAGGCGGGAAATGAGGACACAAATTGGCTGAACTACAAGCATGAACTAGCCTCCTACAAAAAGGCCATTAGAAGAGCAAAACGAACGGCATGGCAGACCTTCTGCTCTGACATAGAAAAAACAACTGATGCCGCAAGGCTGAAGAAAATACTCTCTAAGACAGCCGCGCCTTTGGGCTATCTTCAAAAAGCAAATGGATCATGGTCAGACTCCAGTAAAGAGTCCTTGGACCTGCTCCTAGACGCTCACTTCCCGGGGAGCCAACAAGCAGGTCATCCTCTTGAAAGGAGAGGGAATCGAATTAGATACACTCCTATCAGACCGCAACATGAAATGGTCCATTCATAGTTTCAAACCATACAAATCGCCGGGACCGGACGGGATAACACCGGCTCACATCCAACAAGCAGGACAAATAGCCATAAACTGGTTGAAAAAAATCTTCCAATCCATCCTGGCGGTAGGAGAACTACCAACAGCATGGCAAGAAACAAAGGTGGTTTTCATTCCCAAGGCAGGGAAGGCCACTCACACCACAGCAAAGGATTTTAGGCCAATAAGCCTAACATCATTCCTGCTTAAGAGTTTTGAAAGAATGATAAGCCTACACATAAGGGCCACCGTAGACCCGACACAAATATCAGAAGCACAACATGCTTACACCAAAGGTAAGTCAACCGAATCGGCGCTACACTTGGTGGTAAGCAGCATCGAGAAATCACTCAACATCAAGGAATACACACTGATCGCCTTCCTGGATATAGAGGGAGCCTTCAATAACGTGCTTCCCACTGCTATAACAGAATCTCACAGAACTAGGGGTTGAGCCGCCAATGGTGAGGCTAATCCATAAATTGCTGATAAGCACAGCCACACTAGGGACCTCAACCCAGACTAGACTAGTGAACAGAGGCACCCCGCAAGGAGGTGTACTGTCACCCCTCTTGTGGAATATCGCAGTAAATAAACCACTGCGGATTCTGGAGGGAGGAGGTTGTAAGGTCGTGGCATACGCAGACGACGTCGCCATCATCTTTAATGGAAAATATCCACAAACACTTTGCGATCTCATGACCGCTAAACTTAAAATACTATCGGAATGGACGATAGCGAACGGACTCGGTGTAAATCCCTCGAAAACAGAACTTGTTCTATTTACAAATAGGTACAAAATTCCACAACTTAACCCACCCATTCTAAACAATTGTAATCTCTCTTTTAGCGATCACGCCAGGTACTTGGGGTTAGTGCTAGATAAACGCCTCAAATGGGGCTTAAACAACCAAGAGAGAACCAAAAAAGCGACCATTGCACTTTACTCCTGTAAAAAAGCAATCGGGCTAAGATGGGGCATGTCCCCAAGAATAGTTATCTGGATATACACAGCGGTAGTTAAGCCAATCCTACTGTACGGAGTGGCTCTGTGGTGGACCGCCTTGCACAAAAAATGCATACTGACTCCTCTAAACAAAGTACAGCGAATGGCGGCTTTGTGTATTAGTGGAGCCCTTCGAACCACCCCGAATGAAGCGCTGAATGCGATCTTGAACCTCCCTAGCCTGGACTTAGCAGGCATGGAAAGGGCCAAATCGGCAGCTATTCGACTGAGGGACACAGGGCAGTGGAAAGCCCAATTTTATGGCCATGCTAAAATTCTCCAGCATGATAAATCGATTCCGAAGATCACGGATCTATGCAAATCCATTGAATATACTCACACACCCTTTGAGGCCCTGATTCCCGATAGAGAGGAATGGGAACAGGGCCGACCGGGCACGACGGTCGCAATCTGTTTCTATACAGATGGCTCCAAATTAGAAGGACACGTTGGCGGAGGTGTATACTCCGAACATTTAGATATCAGGAAGTCATTCAGGCTCCCGGACCACTGTAGCGTCTTTCAGGCGGAGGTCCACGCTATAAAAGAAGCACTAACCTGTTTAGGGAACTTTAGCCTCCAAAGAGGACACCTAAACATATATAGTGACAGCCAAGCGGCTGTTAAGTCGATCTACTCGACAAACACCAACTCCCGTACAATAGCAGACTGTCGCAGATCTCTCCACGAGATGGCAAATCAGTTTACTATCAGCCTAATATGGGTTCCGGGTCACCGGGACATCGTAGGCAACTGCATAGCGGACGAATTAGCCAGGCAGGGCACCACCAAGCCTCTCCTACCAGGAGAGGAAAATGTCGGTATGCCCATGGCTACTTGCAAGCTAAACATAAAAAACCACTTCAACACACTAGCCAACACCCATTGGCAAAACGCAACCCTTCATCGACGATCTTACCGAAATATCGGAGATAAATCTCAAAAGCATAGGTGCCTTTATTAAATCTTCCGGGTGGAAGACATGCTGACCAGCTTAACATAGGCTGAAACTACTAGAAACGGGACCCCAGAGAAGGAAAAACGAGATCATGCGGTATCACAAGACCCATTGAGGTCTAAGTGTGTCGGACTATAGTCCGACAGCCGCCCTAACCTAACCTAACTAACCTAACCTAGTCACTTACCCTTAAAAAAGTGTCATTCCACTCGTGGCAGCTAAAAGAAGAGAGATCCAATCGTGTAATCATCCGTGGTGTTCATCATTCCATCCCAGATGAAAACATTATGGAAAGTCTTACCTGGAGTGGCCACAAGGTTCGATTTGTAAATAGACCTAGAAGCCGCTTCGGCTAACCCAAGTTCGTCAATCTTGTTTTAGTATAGTTAGAGCCGGCGGCAAGTAACAAAGAAATTCACGAAATTCAAAAAAGGACGATGCCACTGGTATCAGGAATTGGACACACTAAAAATCATTGCCAAAAACTCTCCAAATGCGTCAGATGTGGCCTACAACCCGGTTTGTAGGCCTGCGTAAAGGATGTTCATTGATCATCGACCAGCAATGGCAGCGTCAAGAACAAATCTTCATCCAATCTAACCAAAATCTTTCGGTCCTCGTCGCTCAGATTAACAAGTTGTTCCAAATGATGGTGTCTATGATGGGACTTGTCTCAAAACTTTTACTACAAAACTCTCCATGCACAACCATGAGTAAAATCGGACTCAACATTGGTTTGTGAAACGCTGACGGACTTGCCAATAAAGCCCTTGAGCTGGAGTTCTTTGTAAAATGTCATAGTATTGACATTATGTTGGTTAGTGAAACACACTTCTGCTCGAGGTCGTACTACAAGTGGCACGGGTACGATATCCATCAAGCAACCCATCCGGCTGATCGGAAGCGTGCTGTCCCTACAGTTTTAATAAAATCCTGTCTTCAATGTAACCAGTTCTATAGTCTACAAAGTCCAAATGTTCAATGTGTCGCCGTCAAAGTTAAAACAGACCTTGGTGAAACAGCTATTGCGTCTGTCTATTGTCCACAAAACGTACAATGTTCTGCCGACGACTTCGAAAAACTCTTCGAAGATCTGGGAACAATTTTCATAATCGCAACCAATAGCCATTGACTTTGCTGTCTACAGAAGGCTACGGCCCTAAAGACTCTCCCTTTCAGAAAGAGGCGCCTGCGACGTGCCTGGCAAACCAACAGATCGCCGTCATCAAAACAACGTCTTAAGAAAGCCACTCGCACACTAAATCGAGCTCTAAAGCAAGAAACAGAAAATGCACAGCTGCGGAACATTAAAAAACTTTCGCCAACCAGTACAGAACGTCTTCTGTGGAGGGCTCACCCAAATCTGAGCTCTCCAATCGAAACAGTCAGTCCGATAAGAAATTCATGTGGCAGCTGGGTCCGCAGCGACGAAGATAGAACCGAAACTTTTTCTTTACATCTCAGAAACGTCTTCCAGCCGAACCCTGCCACTGGTTCACTTGTCCTACCACATCGGGCATCGGAAATACTGCAGCGCAATATTCCTCGATGTATCTCAAGCCTTCGATCGAGTATGGCTAGATGGTCTCATGCACAAAATCAAAACACACTTGCCTGATTACACTCACAAGCTTCTTGAGTCGTATCTATACAACAGGAACTTCGCAGTAAGGTGCAACACAACAACATCCGACGACTACACTATCAAAGCAGGAGTCCCGCAAGGAAGTGCGCTAGGGCCTACTCTGTTCCTCCTATACACAGCGGATATTCCCACGAACGAGCAGCTAATAACATCTACGTTCGCTGACGACACCGCAATTTTAAGTCGCTTGCGGTGCCCAGGCCGAGCCACAACACAGCCAGCAAACTACCTCTCCGTAGTAAAGAGGTGGCTATCTGATTGGCGGATTAAAACAAATGAACAAAAATGTAAACACATAACGTTTACTCTCAACAGGCAAACATGCCCTCCATTATCATTGAATTATACGCAGATTCCCCAAGTCAACGATGTAACGTATCTCGGCGTCCACCTTGACAGACGACTAACCTGGAGAAGACACATCGATCGCAAGAAATTACATCTAAAACTAAAAGCCAGCAGCTTCCACTGGATTCTTATCGCTCGTTTGCTTGACTTGGGTTTCCAGCCGATCCCGTCTACAACGCAACGACCTGCCAAGCCAGAAATAACTTTCAGGCCCCCTTTAGCACAATATCAGTCATATGACTGTTAGTTAGATGAATTAGTTTAAGATCTGATACACTTATTGTTAGTATCCAAAGGGAGAAGATTCAATAAAAAAAAAAGTCTTGAGCTAAGCGCTGATCACATCCCATTCATAGTAAAATAAAGAGTCGCTGAGCAAAACATTTCCCGTAGGCCGCATCCTTCTTCGAAATGCGAGCCTCCCACGCTTTCAAGAAGCAGTCAACCGGCTTGTTAACCTCAATACGATGTTAAGCTCTC
Source organism: Drosophila subpulchrella (assembly GCF_014743375.2). Classification (NCBI taxonomy): domain Eukaryota; kingdom Metazoa; phylum Arthropoda; class Insecta; order Diptera; family Drosophilidae; genus Drosophila; species Drosophila subpulchrella. Next base: position 196,724 of record NW_023665730.1, on the reverse strand, counting down.
CTGAATATATGTCCGGAACATTCATATCGCTGCCGAGTCCTCAACTAGTGGACAAGTCTCAAGCCCCTCCAATACACCTCAGGCTCTTTCAAAACCTGAGATTATGGACCTGGTAAGGTTGAAACGATCCCTACGTCGCAGATATATGAGGCCTAAAGATCCTGTCGACAAAAGCGAATATCGACGAGCAGAGGACGATCCTAAGAAGCATCTTTATGAAACCAAATGGAAATATTTTGATGAGATGCTCCTGATTGCGACAGCCTCTCCGAAAGATCCCCATAAAAAAATCTGATGATACATGGTGCAGGTCCGACTCAGAAATTTCTTTAGCTTTTGCGGACGAACTTGAGAAACGCATCCAGCCATTTGACTTCTCGAGCCGCGAGGATGTTGACGAAACACTTGCCTTGCTTGATACTCCTTTCCTAGATGCTTTGCCGATCCAACACGTAAGCCCAGAAGAAGTTTTATTTTCATATCCAAAAGCTACATCCTAGAAAAGCTCCGGGCTTCGATGGCATTGATGGCAGAATCGCCAAGGGAATTCCGATCCTTGTTCTCCTATTTAACTCAATGCTACGTATCCACCACTTTCCTTCTCAATGGAAGCGTGCTGTGATATCGATGATACCAAAGCCAGGAAAACCGCAGAGCCTTGTTCAGTCTTACCGACCGATAAGCTTGCTACCCAAATTCTCTAAAATATTCGGAAGAATATTTCTTAGCAGAATCATGGGAGTAGGAAGCGTGCAGGATGCCATTCCCGACCATCAGTTTGGTTTTAGGCATTATCATGGAACCCCAGAGCAAGCCAAATGAGTTATCCAGCATATTTTAGACGTTTTTGAAAACAAGCAATACAGCTCTGCAATTTTTCTCGACGTTAAGGAAGCTTTCGACCGCGTGCATGATGGCTTACTTTATAAGTTGAAGTCCCTTCTCCCGACTATCCAATTCCTGCTATTAAAATCATACCTGCTTGACCGAAGTTTTTGGTCGAGGTGACAAGGGAAAGTCAAGCATCAGAATCGTTCGAGCTGGCGGTCCTCAGGGAAGCGTTCTGGGTCCCGTTTTGTACACCCTGTTCACTTCAGATCCTAATAAACCGGCACGATTCTGGCTACTTACGCTGGCGACACTGCCTTTCTTGCGAACGCCTCTTGCCCAATCGAAGCATCAAGGATCACCCAGAAATTCTTCGACTCCTACTCCTATGCCTTGCATCATAGCGTATCTTCCATTGTTGCTGATCCGTTTTAATATTTCCTTCTGCTTGCTGGCGATTCACTTCCACATCAAATTTGAATTAACAGATTTTTTTAAACATCTCGTAGATTAAAGTTAAATTCCAGATCGTTTGGGCAAAATTTCGTGATGTTCGTATTTATGGTGCACTGAAATTTGTCAAGGTTTTGATTCCAACCTTTATCGTTGGCTGTGCTAGTTTTCAATGCACAGTAAAGTTTTATTTATACGTTCAGCATGGCCATTAGCGCGAATCGTGCCAACTGTCGTTTGGAGGTGATGTATCCCATTTTCATATATAGAATGGTCGAACTCCTTTGATGTAAACGATGTATTAGGCAGGTTACAGGTTACCCAAAATCAAACAAGGAAGAACGCTATAGTCGAGTACCTCGACTATCAGATACCCGTTACTCAGCTAAAGGGACCAAAGGAAAATGGAGATATGCAAGCAGCAAATGCGCCACCTACCGGCGGTAGACAGATTTAAGCGTTGTGGGCATTAGAGTGGGCGTGGCAAAGTTTTTTTTAAATCAATCGATAGGTATTGACGAGACCAATACATTTAAGTTAAAATTTTTTATCTAGCACGAAAATTGTGGGCGCCACAGGCTTGGGCGGTTTGTGGGCGTTAGAGTGGGCGTGGCAAACTTTTTTTTAAATCAATCGTTAGGTATTGACGAGACCAATACATTTCAGTTTAAATTTTTTATCTACCATTAAAATTGTGGGCGCCACAGACTTGGGCGGTTTGTGGGCGTTGGAGTGGGCGTGGCATATTCGCGCAATAAACTTGCGCTGCGCTCAAGCCTACGGAATCTAAATCTGAAATCTCGTTTCTCTATCTTTGATATTTTCCGAGATATCCGCGTTCATATTTACGATTTTTTGAAGTTTATGGGCGGTTTGTGGGCGTTAAAGTGGGCGTGGCAAACTTTTTTTTGGGTCAATCGGTAGGTATTGATGAGAACAATACATTTCAGTTAAAATTTTTGTTCTAGCATCAAAACTGTAAGAGCCACAGTTTTGGGCGGTTTGTGGGCGTTAGAGTGGGCGTGGCACTCTTTTGAAACAAACTTGCGCTGCGCAGGAATCTCAGGAATCTGCATGCCTAATCCCAGTATTGTAGCTCTTATAGTTTCCAAGATCTCAGCGTTCATACGGACAGACGGACAGACGGACAGACGGACAGACGGACAGACGGACAGACGGACATGGCTAGATCGACTCGGCTAGTGATCCTGATCAAGAATATATATACTTTATGGGGTCGGAAACGCTTCCTTCTGCCTGTTACATACTTTCCGACGAATCTAGTATACCCTTTTACTCTACGAGTAACGGGTATAAAAATGAAACATTTTAAAACCGGTGTCGTTTTGGTTTTACGTGTTGGTATTATGAAGATGTATTTGGTGAAAGCACGCACGACTTTTTAAGAACGGCCCAATGTGATCAATGTTAATTGTTCGGAACAGAACGGGGTCTACTTCTTACAATATTTCACCCTCAGATTGTCCGCCTTTTACCTTGTTTACGCAGCATTCGGGGAATGACTCACTGTAGGACTTAACAGACGCAGCTGCTATGAAACTCCAGTTTAATATTACATGAAAAATCAAAAAGATTCTCAACTTTAGCCAAACTACTATCGCCCTCCAATGGTTAATTATTACTATTCGTAGAACTAGATAACAACTCTATGACTTCAGTAGGAAGACACATTCGCTTTTGTCTTTGAATTTGAAATAGCAAACTGTTCTGCTTCTCGCGACCAAAGACTTTTCCCATTTCTCTAGGTCAGAACTAGCTACTTTGGCTTTGAAAAAGTTAGAATAGGATCTTCTTTGGCCTTCTTGGTTGCATTTTCTTTTCAGAAAACAACTCAAAGTTGCATAACATGAGGTTATGTACGAAAAAAATTAAATTTTACAAAAAGTGGCAATAAGTGGCGATTCTGACAACATACATTTGAAGAAGAATTAAATGCTCTACAAATCTTAATAGGTTTCCGAAGTAGACTCCGCTGAAATCACATTGTTGCTCTAGTTAATCTTAAGATTTTTAATTAATAAAACCGTAAAAGACAACTCACTTAAACAATTAATTACAAGAACAACACGACACATTTCAACCATTTAAACACACAAACACTTATTATACACCACCTGTCTTTGAATTCATATTACAACAACTTCTTGGAACGCTTTTAAATTGTTTTTTTTTTGTGTATACTTTAAAAATGCTCGGCAAAAAGTCGAATTTCACAAACACATAGATTGCATCACAACCAGCTGTTTTAACACCTGTTATGTTAACAGAGACGCCGTCTATCGGATTTTCTGAACCGTTATATTGAAGATTGATCTTCTGCTAATGCATCCTCAAACAACATTTTTTGGTTTAACGACTTTTCAAAAATGGGTTTTGGCCAACCAAAGTGGTGAAATGCCCCATAGTGTTATGGTTGGACTTGATAACGCGCCATCAGATTGGCTGTCGCCATCATCAGTTGTCCCATACAATCGGCTTTTACAGATTACATAGTCTGTTCTTATTTGGCTCCACTGGTAAGTGGCGTCCTTTTTGGCAAAAACCTCGAATATGTCTTTTATTTTTGGGTGCCTACTCATCCCATCTACGTAAGGCATTTGCTCTCTAGGCCGAATTTTGCATTTAAAGACAAATTCTTGTAGTCGCAACCACCAGCGTGCGATTTGAGGTTGTAAAGCCGTTGACTCCTTGAGCGTTGCCACAGCATTACAATCGGTCACCACTACAAACTCGGATAACAGCTAGAACTTCCAGCGCATAACTTGAGTAACGACTCTCAGCTCCCGAGCAAAGCCTGCTGTAATAGAATACCGGATTGACTCCTTCGTCTTCTTCTTGCAGTAGAACGCCTGCATTTCCTTTGCTGCAGTAATTCTGAGAAATCTGCGATGGAATGTTTTTGATGGTATAATGACTTCATCTACATAACTTGTTATGTTGCGTTGGTGTTCTAGTTGAAGTAGCAAATCCATGATTACTTCCTGAAATAACATTAGCAGATTTACCATGCCAAGTGGCAATACGTTGATCTCGTATAGTCCATCTGGGTCATAAATGCAGTTGATTTCTTCCTCTTCTGGCCCACGGAAATCTGGTAGTATACTGAAGTCATGTCCAGAGTTGTAAAGTAAAAATTTTCAGGCAGCTACGCAAATTTTTCCTCGATGTACTATCGGCTTTCTCTGTTTGCTTTTGGGACTAATATCGCCGACGACGCGTGTGGTGAGGTGCTCTTACTGATGATATTGTGCTTGAGTAAGAGATTTAAATGAGATCACAGTGCAATCTTTTTGAAAATGCAACTTAGTAACGACGAGCCAGTATCGGTGTTGCTGTTGTCACCTCAATGTCCGTTACAGTGGTATTGCCTCTGCCAATGCCTCATTAATTACCTCATTGCGCTGGGAGCTACAAACATCAGCGTTTATATTGAAGTTGATTTATGCTTCCTCTGCTAGCATTATCGAGCCTGAATTCCCAATCTGATCGGTGGATCGGGTAACGCTCTTAGGAGTCGCTGTGGGAACTAGGAAGTGAGTATAAAGAAAGACGGAGAAAGGAGAAACAAGTTTGGTCGAAATCATATTTTTTTAATAGGCTTGGCGCTTGTATAAGATACCGATTTGCCGGTAGGATACTCTTGGCAGTCTGAACTGTGGAGGACAAATCCGTAGGACCTTTGGAGCCCGTGGTGCAGAGCATGAAAAGCAGCGATGGTCGGCCAGACATTTTTTCAACCGCGGTTGAAGGCGTCATCCCCGCACGTCCGCAGGCAGTCGCAGGATGAAAGTTTAGGTTTCCGCGGAAAAGTGTCCGGAAAAGGGAGCCGTTCGAACAGCCACCCTCTAAGTACAAGTTTTATAGTCTTCCGGTAAAATTGGCGTAGCCAAAGCCGCGCGGAGTTGCTCCGTAAAGGCGCTCGAGGAGGGCGATAAGCTCGCTCCACGCGAATTCGAACGATGGAAATACAGTCTTAAAGTAGTTTATTAGTTTTTTTACCGATTATGTCAAGTCTATTTTTTTCACTTTCATGGGCCAGCGCAAAATCCCAAAGAAAAAAAATTCGAATTGTTCGAATGGCAAGAAGTGATCTGAGTGCATTTCTTTCCCCTTTCTCCCACAGCGTTGTCTCTGCCCAACAAAAAAACAACAAAATTTGTGACCTTACTTCTTCTTGTAAATTATAATTTTAAGCACCGACTTCATCTCAGAAAGCGCTTTCGACGATGGATCTGCATGACAAGAGTAAGATTTCCTTAAGTGTGAATTCCCTTAGAATGATTTTTAAACATCTTCAAAATCGCATACGTCTCTAAAACATATGGGCATTTCCACGGGTCGCGAACGTACGCTCGTACGCAATTAGTGCAAAAAAAAGGACCAAAAATTTGTCTGAAACTTTGATATATACATGACGGCCGATGCCAATGTTTGCAGGCAGCGCAGCCGCGAATACCTTGCTGTAAGTCTCTCTAATATTGACCAGAAAAGAATAAAGTTCAAGCTTCATTCATTTTACTTTTTTCTGAGGAAGATAATTAATACATGCCGACCGTGACAGTTATGTTGCATCCGGAGACAAACAAAGTTGAAAATAAGTGCAAAAAAACTGAAGAAAATGATTATGATACAGATTGTGTACAACCAACAAAAATAAGTGCAACAAAAAATGAAGAAAATGATTATGATACAGATTGTGTACAACCAACAAATGCTAGAGAAATGCAAATGCTGAGAAAAAGCTATTGATGAGATAATCTACGTTACTGCCTGTGCGAGGACCAGCACCGGCGCCGCCTAAGCCCATAGGCCAAGGACGACTATAAGAGAATAAAAAGTGTGGGAGGCATGGCAAATCCTCCTACACATACGATGGAAAAGTAATGAGCATAAACGACGTCGTTGGACTGGACAAAGCTGCTCCTGTCGAGCAAAGGGATGCACCGAGCCTAAAAGACGCTCTAGAGGTGTACCCAAACGATGGACCACGCCCCCTCACAATAGCTCAGTACAGGGCACGCCAGCAAAAGAAGAACAAACCAAAAAGAAGAGGAGCGGCAAGAGAAATAAACTCTTGCGCCAACGGAGGTTGGCTTAGGATCTAATAAAGACGGCAGCGACACCTGAAGAAGCAGAATTATACAAGTCCGAGCTAAATAAGATTGAAACCAAACTTCGTACTGCTGCGAAGTAACGTAACAAGTCTGCATCAATTGCCAATGCCTAAGTTACCTTTAAGTGAAAACGCTGCTTGAAAACTACTTACTCCTTGTTAGGCTTTATACTAAAATCATATGGCAGATATTTTAATTATATAAAGCGACAAATTGTAAATCTGCCATGTGAAAAAATTAGTATCTAAAATATTTTCTTTACTTTCCAAATTTTTTTTTTATCTAAATCAAAAGAATTTCAAAATAATAATTCGCCATATATACTTGGCATAAAATATAGAGTTTTGGAAAACATTCCCAAAATGGGTTTTGTAGACACAAAAGTTGTCGATTCAACGGCGAACGTCGTTAATAAAGAAAAATCTAAAAATATTCATTTAGAAACGATAACAATACTATTAATAATAATTGTAATTATGATGTCAGCAAGTGTTTTTCTAAAAGTCTATAAGTTCCACAATAGGTGTTTGAAGAAGAGATTCCAGAGTCGAGCAAACGACCTGGATAAAATTTAAAAAAGAGGATACAAAAAAAAACTAGCCTTTTATAATTTCAAGAATTATTGAAAGTAAAAACAAGGGAGAACGCTATAGTCGAGTACCTCGACTATCAGATACCCGTTACTCAGCTTAAGCGACCAAAGGGAAATGGAGATATGCAAGCAGCAAAGCGAGATTTAAATGCGCCACCTACCGGCGGAAGACAGATTTAAGCGTTGTGTGCGTTAGGGTAGGCGTGACAAATTCATTGTTCAATAGAATAAGTTAGCCGCGCACTTTGCTCTCTCTGAGCGCCGGCAGTGCTTTTCTCTTTGCCGCTAAGTTCGGCCGGCAACTATTTACATACACACACATACACGCGTAAAAACATTTCGCACTGTCTGGCTCTGACGTCATAGCTTTTTTTCTTGGGAGGTTTGTGGGCGTTAGAGTGGGCGTAGAAAAAATTGAGTCAATCGATAGGTATGGACAAGACTAATACATTTCAGTTAAAATTTTCTATCTAACAACAAAACTGTAGGAGCCACAGTTTTGGGCGGTTTGTGGGCGTTAGAGAGGGCGTGGCACTCTACTGAAACAAACTTGCGCTGCGTAAGAAGCTCAGGAATCTGCTCGCCAAATCTCAATAGCCTAGCTCTCATAGTTTCCGAGATCTCAGCGTTCATCCGGACAGACGGACAGACGGACAGACGGACATGGCTAGATCGACTCGGCTAGTGATCCTGATCAAGAATATATATACTTTATGGGGTCGGAAACGCTTCCTTCTGCCTGTTACATACTTTCCGACGAATCTAGTATACCCTTTTACTCTACGAGTAACGGGTATAATTACAAGACACAATTATCGGCGAAACATCCGATGTAGTTAAAGCAAAAATGGCAAAAACTACTCAAAAAGGTAAAACAGCTGAAAAATTCACAACTGAAGTTGACAACTTACGAAAGCTACTCGAAGCTTCGTATATTGATGAAGGATTACCCGCTGAACATGCAGGCAAATTCAGCACCAAGGAGGCTATAAACACAATGGTCAAGAATTGTGAGCATGGCCTACTCAAAACAATCCTTGAGGCAGGCAACTTCTCATCAATGAATGAGGCTGTCACCAAGTACATACAGTGTAGTACTGAAATGACGGGTAATGCCAACGCAATACTTTTTGCCAGAAAAGGACAGGCCTATAGAGGTAACAACTTCAGAAGTAACTACCGTGGTAGAGGTAGAGGAAATGGTCGTGGTAACTACCAAAAAAATGGGTTTTACCAATATAACGTCTACAACAGAAATACCGGTTACAACCAAAATAATGGTTTTAATCGAAACTATAATAACCAGACCAATAACTATAATAGAGGTCGTGGAAATTGTAGACAAAACAACAATAACCAAAATACCAGCAATTACGGCAACACACAACACAACAATAATGTCCGCTTTACCCAGCCAGTTTCGGGAAACTCACAGACCCCTTTACATACGATAAATTAAAAATACCAACGGTATATACCATTAACCTCAATCTCAATATCTTCGTACCATTTATTAATTCAGAAACACGAAGGCAGCTTACGTTCCTTGTGGATACGGGGGCAAATATTTCACTTTAAAAAAAAATGCAGATACCTTTAGCAATATACAAATAAAAAATACGATAGATATTCAAGCAATAGGAGAGGGAATTATAAAATCGAAAGGACTTGCGCCAGTGGAACTCCAAACAGACAAATATATAATTGCATACATTTTCATATAGTAAATCAAGATTTTGCGATTCCATGTGAGGGAATAATAGGAATAGATTTTCTAAAAGAATTAAACTGCCAAATAGATCTTAAACCTACAGAGGATTGGTTTATAATAAGACCAAATAATATAGACATTCATATTTATATTCCAATAACATATACTTCTGGTAATAACACAATTCTCCTACCAGCCAGATCTCAAGTAGTACGAAAAATCAAGATAATGTCCGATACTGATACTATATTAATACCAAATCAGGAGATTTAACCTGGTATTTACGTTGCCAATACTATCACATCAAAACAGAATACATTTGTCCGATTACTCAACACAACCAGTACTGATCAATTGATTAGTATAAAAAATTTAAAATGTGAACCAATTTCCGATTATAATGTAATTCAAAACACCTTAAGTAATAGAGAGCAAAACATCATAGAAGAACTGAAGAAAACTTTTCCAATTCAATCCAATTCTAATAAACGGAACTATGAGGAAAATATACTGACGTATTCGGTCTTGAAACCGAATCAATAACAACAAACAATTTTTACAAGCAGAAATTGAGAAATTGAGATTGAAGGACGATGAACCGATCTATATAAAAAACAAGGAAGAACGGTATAGTCGAGTACATCGATTATCAGATACCCGTTACTCAGCTAAAGGGACCAAAGGGAAATGGAGATATGCAAGCAGCAAAGCGAGATTGAAATACGCCACCTACCGGCGGTAGACAGATTTAAGCGTTATGGGCGTTAGAGTGGGCGTGACAATTTTTTTTTGGACCAATCGATAGGTATTGACGAGACCAATACATTTCAGTTAAGATTTTTTATCTAGCATGAAAATTGTGGGCGCCACAGGTTTTGGCGGTTCGTTGGCATTAGAGTGGGCGTGGCATATTCGAGTAATAAACTTGCGCTGCGTACAAGGCTACGGAATCCAAATCTGAGATCCCAATTATCTATCTTTGATAGTTAACGAGATATCCACGTTCATACTTACGATTTTTTGAAGTTTGTGGGCGGATTGTGGGCGTTAAAGTGGGCGTGGCAAACTTTTATTTGAGTCAATCGTTAGGTATTGACGAGAGCAATACATTTCAGTTAAAATTTTTATTCTAGCATCAAAACTGTAGGAGCCACAGTTTTGGGCGGTTTGTGGGCGTTAGAGTGGGCGTCGTACTCTGCTGAAACAAACTTGCGCTGCGTAGGAAGCTCAGGAATCTGCACGCCAAGTCTCAATAGCATAGCTCTTATAGTTTCCGAGATCTCAGCGTTCATCCGGACAGACGGACAGACGGTCAGACGGACAGACGGACAGACGGATATGGCTATATCGACTCGGCTAGTGATCCTGATCAAGAATATATATACTTTATGGGGTCGGAAACGCTTCCTTCTGCCTGTTACATACTTTCCGACGAATCTAGTATATCCTTTTACTCTACGAGTAACGGGTATAATTATCGAATCTCGCACAGCCAAGTTGAGGAAATTCAAAAACAAGTAGGAAAATTAATTAAAGACAATATAGTCGAGCCAAAGACCATAGAATAACAAGATGCGTAACGAGGAGTAAGAAAATGCACACAGGCGGCCTGATTTTTGCAAAGCAACCCTCACACATATGGGAATCTATTTTTAGAATGCCGTTGCTTTGCTTCCTTCTCTCTTCCTATCTCGCTCACGACACTCCGCGCTGTGAAAAAGTCAAAATTCAATTTTTGTCTCAATTGTCGATTCTTGAATTATGTTGACGAAAAGGAATCGATCTAGAAGACGCATTGCTCATGCGATTTATAAGCGGGCTGTGGCGCTCTGCGTATGTTGGTGACCCGTGTATAATGGATTTGAGTTCCATGTTCGAGTCCACTCTGAGGCTGGATTTTAAGCTGTACATTGTTGACAATTTTTTTTTAGTAGATAGATTTTTTATTTTTTTAGTTTGTTTTTAGTTTTTTTATTATTTTACATTATGTTTTTATAGCCGAAATTTTTTTTACATGTACCAATTGGGACTTTAGCAATTAATCGCTCCTATAGATATATATTTTTTTGTGTAAATTACATATCAAAGGTTTTAAAAAAATATCTAATAACAATAAATAAAATAAAAACATGAACACAATAAGCAAATGTGTACTCGAGAAAACGATTTTTCATTATATTTTGTTGAATATGGTGAGTGCAAAATGCAAATTTTTTCTAAATAGATTAAAGCTTTACTGTTCATAACCCCCAGATATTTATTTATTTTTGACGAAGTATATTTAGCTAATTGCTACTTTTACATTTGTCTGGGGAGTCTAGCCACTTACAATGTTTGTACAGCAAGACTCTAATCAATTTATCTAACATTAGCATTTTATGTGAATAGCACTCATGATTTTCACTAATTAAAAAAAAAAAACGGTTGCATAAAAAAAAGTTGTTCCCAGTCGGAGTTGAACTCCGACCTGCAATTCCCGCGGTTGAGCGACAAGACCCCTGGCCTACAGGCCATTGACACCTCACGTTAGTCAAATGCGACATTGAGCCCTTATTGCAGCAGACCACACGAAATGATTCACCAATACAACCAAAGACCTTTACACGGACAACGCACACTAGCAAAATCGAAAATCCACATCGAAAATCCACACCAAAAGTTTTGCCGTACATTCCGTTGTATGGCTGTTACGCATCTTGTTATTCTATGGTCCTTGGTCGAGCCATCTGTATCAGAATACAACAGCGCACTTCTACTTGTCCCAAAGAAAACCCTTCAGGGTTCAAACGAAAAGAAATGGCGACTAGTAGTTGACTATCGTCAAATCAACAAAAAACTTCTGTCTGATAAATTTCCACTCCCAAGAATTGATGACACCTTGGACCAACTAGGTAGAGCAAAGTATTTCTCATGCCTTGATTTAATGTCAGGTTTCCAACAAGTTGAACTAGAAAAAAATTCAAGAAACATAACCTCGTTTTCAAAGAGCAATGGCTCATATCGTTTTACGCGATTACCTTTCGGCTTAAAAATAGCCCCAAATTCATTTCAGAGAATGATGACTATTGCATTTTCTGGACTTGAAGCTTCTCAAGCATTCCTTTATATCAGTGGTCGGCACACACATACCATCACAGTTTGCCTTGCATTAGTGTAAGTGTAAAAAACACGAAGTTGGCGCGCAGCGCTCTGACGCCTGACGGTTCTATGTTTTGCACTGAAATTCTCTGCCGCAGCAGCAAAAAAGTGCGCCGAAGCTGAGAAAAAAAAGACCCTAAGACCCATGCCGAAGTCATACGAACATCTACGTTATACGTGAGCGAGCAGAGGATGGGCAGAACACTTCCCTATGCTCACTAGATAGGCCGCTGCCGACCACTGCTTTATATGGATGATTTAATAGTCATTGGATGTTCCGAAAGACATATGCTTAAGAACCTAAAAGACATCTTTGAAATATGCAAAAAATACAACTTAAAATTACACCCACAAAAATGTTCATTTTTTAAGCATGAAGTGACCTTCCTTGGTCATAAATGCACAGACAAAGGAAGCTTACCAGACGACAAGAAATATAAGGTCATAAGAAACTATCCAGTCCCACACGATGCAGATAGAGCTAGACGATTTACAGCATTTTGCAATTATTATAGACGTTTCATTAAAAACTTCGCCGACTATTCACGGCACATAACTAGATTATGTAAAAAGAATGTTCCATTTGAATGGTCTTCCGAATTCCAAAATTCATTCCAATACTTAAAAGATAAACCTATAGAACCTACTTTATTACAATATCTAGATTTCCTTAAAGAATTTTGTGTAATAACGGATGCAAGTAAACAAGCATTGGGGCGGTATTAACTCAAAACCATAACGGACTCCAACTCCCGATAGCATATGCATCACGTTCATTTACAAAAGCTGAAAGCAATAAAAGCACTACAGAACAGGAACTAGCAGCAATTCATTGGGCAATTACACACTTTCGACCATATATTTATGGCAAACATTTTACAGTTAAAACTGATCACAGACTACTAACATACTTATTTTCAATGGTCAATCCTAGCTTTAAACTCACACGCATGCGGCTCGAATTAGAGGAATATGACTTCACAGTCGAGTATCTAAAGGGAAAAGATAATTTCGTGGCAGACGCCCTTTCTAGAACAACAATTAAAGATCTTCAAAATATTACGGCAAATATATTACGTCACTACAAGACAAAAAAGTAGACAACATTTCTGCGCAGGAAAAGATAAAGTAGAATTGCCTAGGCAATCTTAAGTAAAACCTTCTAAGCCCAACGTATATGAAGTCATTAACAATGACGAAGTATGTACGTAAAGTAGTGACCTTGCATGTGAATAATAGTTTATGTTTTTTCAAACATGTAAAAAAAATTACAGAAAGATATGATGTTGGAGATTTGTATACTAATGGAAGTCTTGACTTAGGTCAGTTTTTCCAAAGGCTTGAACTGCAGGCTGGTAAACAAAAAATTACCCAACTCAAAGTGGCACCATGGGATAATATCTTTGAAAATATTTCAATAGATAAATTTAAAAAAATGGACAACAAAATATTAAAATCATTAAGAGTAGCGTTACTCAACCCGGTGACCCTAATAACTAATAATGAAAAAGAAGCAATATTGTCTACTTTACATGACGATCCTATTCAAGGAGGACATTCAGGTATAACAAAAACCTTGGCCAAGGTCAAAAGACACTACTATTGGAAAGGAATGAGTAAAGACATAACCCAGTACATACGTAAATGTCCAAAATGCCAAATGTCAAAAACGACAAGACATACTAAAACTCCTTTAACACTTACAGAAACACAAGAAACGGTATTCGATAATGTAATTGTGGATACGATCGGTCCACTGCCGAAATCAGATCAAGGAAATAAATATGCAGTCACCTTAAAATGTGATCTGTCAAAATACCTTGTTGCCATACCAGTACCGAATAAAAATGCAAAAACAGTAGCAAAGGCTATATTTGAAGAATTTGTTCTAAAGTACGGTCCAATAAAGACGTTCATTACGGACATGGGAACAGAATACAAAAATTCTTTAATCGAACACCTATGCAAATCTTATATATCAAACATATAACGTCGACAGCACACCATCATCAGACTGTCGGAACTGTGGAACGAAGCCACAGAACCTTTAATGAATTTATACGTACATACATCTCAACTGATAAGACGGATTGGGATATATGGCTAAAATATTTTGTTTATTGTTTCAACACGACACCCTCTAAGGCACATGATTATTGTCCATATGAGTTAGTATTTGGTAGGACTTCAAATTTACCAAAACATTTTAATTGCGTAGAGAGAATAGAACCTGTTTATAATAGGGGAGAGTGGGGATAGGTGAACCACTTTTTTTATTAACATTATTATGTCTGAACAATTCGACGTAAGGGTCTGCTGTATATAGAAATCTAAAAGAGCCCTTATTCCTTGGAATATTAAGTATTATGCAAAAATACTATCTTTTGTTTTGTAAAGTTTATTTGCTTTCCAAATTTTTGGATCCCCTATGGGGATAGTTGAACTACCTATCAGGATAACACAAAAACTACAATTGTATAAAAAAAGTGTAATTTATTTCTTTGTGCATGCCTTCTTTCTGTTCGAATATAAACATTGCACCTTTACAGCATGAAATCAAATATTACAATATTGCTATTTATTCTTATTTTTGTTTTTATTCTCTCTTTTTTCGAAGGTTTTCTTGAGTTTTCTGATTGTGTTTTTCCGCGATCCATTTTTCTGCGGTGAGTCTGTAGCAATGATACTCCTTCCTCGTTTTCTTCCTCGAGTCGTCTGTTTTCGTGGTTTAGCCTTTGGGTACCCTCGTAAGTCCTCCTGGTTCATGTATCCCCACAAGTCATTAGCCAATTAGAAGTGATTTGAAGAGAACATGGAATATTTAAACTGCGTAAGCTATCCGTGGAAATATCATAATTTGCGTCAACTTACGATAAAATACAATTTTATGAAGTTCAATGCCACTGGCGAAGCACGATAAAATTTTTCCAAGAAAACGTTAGGTCACAATTGAAGCTGCAAACGGCGAATACAAACTTCGATTAGCGATAAAAACGACAACAATCGTGCGTGTGAGGTTAGGATATCGACTAAGTAAGCAACACACATATAGATGGCGCACAAAATCATGACAGAAGGTGAAATATTTGTAGTGGTTCATCTATCCCCGTGGTTCACCTATCCCCACTCTCGCCTATAGATGATTACGCAAAAGAAATAAAGTTTAGATTAGAGCAAGCTTTCAAAAGAGCCAGATTAATATTATAATCAAATAAAAGAAAACAAAAATGTCATTATGGTAAAAACTTTTTAAATATTGAACTAAAAATTGGAGATCAAGTTTTATTAAAGAATGGAACAGGTCACAAAGTAGAATACAAATACACGGGACCATGTACTGTAATTGGTATAGGAGATAATGATAATATATGAATTTCAAATATTGAAAACAAAGAACAAAAAGTTCATAAAGATAGGTTAAAAATTTGTATTTCATAATAACTTTTATACAATTTTTACGTATGGCCATACATCGAATGAATACCATAAATAAATAAATAAAAAAAACAAAAAAAATATAATAAAAAAAAATATAAATATAAAAAAAAAACAACATCATATCAATATTTTCTGATTAGGACAACATTTTTGAATAACATGTTTTCCAACTTTCTTATATTTCTTTTACGATACAAAATAATTTCTATAACTTTTAAATTTTCAAATATATAAATACTAGAAGATAATTTTAACAACTAGAAATAATTTCATTTTTATTACTTTTTAAAATTTAAAAAAAACAAGGAAGAACGCTATAGTCGAGTACCTCGATTATCAGATACCCGTTACTCAGCTAAAGGGACCAAAGGAAAATGGAGATATGCAAGCAGCAGAGCGAGATTGAAATGCGCCACCTACCGGCGGCAGACATACTTAAGCGTTGCGGGCGTTAGAGTGGGCGTGGCAAAGTTTTTCTTGGATCAATCGATAGGTATTGACAAGACCAATACATTTCAGTTAAAATTTTTTATCTTGCATGAAAATTGTGGGCGCCACAGGCTTGGGCGGTTTGTGGGCGTTAGAGTGGGCGTGGCATATTCGAGTGACAAACTTGCGCTGCGCTCAAGCCTACGGAATCTAAATCTGAAATCCCATTTCTCCATCTTTGTTATTTTCCGAGATATCCGCGATCATATTTACGATTTTTTGAAGTTTGTGGGCGGTTTGTGGGCGTTCAAGTGGGCGTGGCAAACTTTTTTTTTGGTCAATCGATAGGTATTGATAAGAACAATACATTTCAGTTAAAATTTGTATTCTAGCATGAAAACTGTAGGAGCCACAGTTTTGGGCGGTTTGTGGGCGTTAGAGTGGGCGTGGCACTCTGCTGAAACAAACTTGCGCTGCGTAAGAAGCTCAGGAATCTGCACGCCTAATCTCAATAGCCTAGCTCTTATAGTTTCCAAGATCTCAGCGTTCATCCGGACGGACAGACAGACGGACAGACGGACAGACGGACAGACGGACAGACGGACATGGCTAGATCGACTCGGCTAGTGATCCTGATCAAGAATATATATACTTTATGGGGTCGGAAACGCTTCCTTCTGCCTGTTACATACTTTCCGACGAATCTAGTATACCCTTTTACTCTACAAGTAACGGGTATAATTACAAGACACAATTATCGGCGAAACATCCGATGTAGTTAAAGCAAAAATGGCAAAAACTACTCAAAAAGGTAAAACAGCTGAAAAATTCACAACTGAAGTTGACAACTTACGAAAGCTACTCGAAGCTTCGTATATTGATGAAGGATTACCCGCTGAACATGCAGGCAAATTCAGCACCAAGGAGGCTATAAACACAATGGTCAAGAATTGTGAGCATGGCCTACTCAAAACAATCCTTGAGGCAGGCAACTTCTCATCAATGAATGAGGCTGTCACCAAGTACATACAGTGTAGTACTGAAATGACGGGTAATGCCGACGCAATACTTTTTGCCAGAAAAGGACAGGCCTATAGAGGTAACAACTTCAGAAGTAACTACCGTGGTAGAGGTAGAGGAAATGGTCGTGGTAACTACCAAAAAAATGGGTTTTACCAATATAACGTCTACAACAGAAATACCGGTTACAACCAAAATAATGGTTTTAATCGAAACTATAATAACCAGACCAATAACTATAATAGAGGTCGTGGAAATTGTAGACAAAACAACAATAACCAAAATACCAGCAATTACGGCAACACACAACACAACAATAATGTCCGCTTTACCCAGCCAGTTTCGGGAAACTCACAGACCCCTTTACATACGATAAATTAAAAATACCAACGGTATATACCATTAACCTCAATCTCAATATCTTCGTACCATTTATTAATTCAGAAACACGAAGGCAGCTTACGTTCCTTGTGGATACGGGGGCAAATATTTCACTTTAAAAAAAAATGCAGATACCTTTAGCAATATACAAATAAAAAATACGATAGATATTCAAGCAATAGGAGAGGGAATTATAAAATCGAAAGGACTTGCGCCAGTGGAACTCCAAACAGACAAATATATAATTGCATACATTTTCATATAGTAAATCAAGATTTTGCGATTCCATGTGAGGGAATAATAGGAATAGATTTTCTAAAAGAATTAAACTGCCAAATAGATCTTAAACCTACAGAGGATTGGTTTATAATAAGACCAAATAATATAGACATTCATATTTATATTCCAATAACATATACTTCTGGTAATAACACAATTCTCCTACCAGCCAGATCTCAAGTAGTACGAAAAATCAAGATAATGTCCGATACTGATACTATATTAATACCAAATCAGGAGATTTAACCTGGTATTTACGTTGCCAATACTATCACATCAAAACAGAATACATTTGTCCGATTACTCAACACAACCAGTACTGATCAATTGATTAGTATAAAAAATTTAAAATGTGAACCAATTTCCGATTATAATGTAATTCAAAACACCTTAAGTAATAGAGAGCAAAACATCATAGAAGAACTGAAGAAAACTTTTCCAATTCAATCCAATTCTAATAAACGGAACTATGAGGAAAATATACTGACGTATTCGGTCTTGAAACCGAATCAATAACAACAAACAATTTTTACAAGCAGAAATTGAGAAATTGAGATTGAAGGACGATGAACCGATCTATATAAAAAACAAGGAAGAACGGTATAGTCGAGTACATCGATTATCAGATACCCGTTACTCAGCTAAAGGGACCAAAGGGAAATGGAGATATGCAAGCAGCAAAGCGAGATTGAAATACGCCACCTACCGGCGGTAGACAGATTTAAGCGTTATGGGCGTTAGAGTGGGCGTGACAATTTTTTTTTGGACCAATCGATAGGTATTGACGAGACCAATACATTTCAGTTAAGATTTTTTATCTAGCATGAAAATTGTGGGCGCCACAGGTTTTGGCGGTTCGTTGGCATTAGAGTGGGCGTGGCATATTCGAGTAATAAACTTGCGCTGCGTACAAGGCTACGGAATCCAAATCTGAGATCCCAATTATCTATCTTTGATAGTTAACGAGATATCCACGTTCATACTTACGATTTTTTGAAGTTTGTGGGCGGATTGTGGGCGTTAAAGTGGGCGTGGCAAACTTTTATTTGAGTCAATCGTTAGGTATTGACGAGAGCAATACATTTCAGTTAAAATTTTTATTCTAGCATCAAAACTGTAGGAGCCACAGTTTTGGGCGGTTTGTGGGCGTTAGAGTGGGTGTGGCACTCTACTGAAACAAACTTGCGCTGCGTAATAAGCTCAGGAATCTGCACGCCAAATCTCAATAGCCTAGCTCTTATAGTTTCCGAGATCTCAGCGTTCATCCGGACAGACGGACAGACGGACATGGCTAGATCGACTCGGCTAGTGATCCTGATCAAGAATATATATACTTTATGGGGTCGGAAACGCTTCCTTCTGCCTGTTACATACTTTCCGACGAATCTAGTATACCCTTTTACTCTACGAGTAACGGGTATAATAAAGCATATTCTTTAGAAAATAACTTCATTTTCAAAAGGAGGGAGATGTAGTATGCATGTATCATTGTAGCGAGTACCCACTGTACCGACACCAACATCGCGTTACAGTGTACTTAAACAAATACAAAAGTCCCGGCCACTAAACTCGTGCGGCCAGCCAAAATATGAATGCGCATCAGAGCCCAACTTATGGGAAGTGCTAGTGTCAGAATATTCCCAAGGCCTGAGTGCAGACACATACAATGAATGCCAAATACATTTGTGAGCATATACTTTGATATATACATACATGACGGCCGCTGCCAATGCTTGCAGGCAGCGCAGCCGCGAATAGCTAGCTGTAAGTCACTCCAATATGGACCAGAAAATAATAAAGATCAAGCTTGGCCGTTGGCCACTATGACCAAATTCATTTTACTTTTTTCTGAGGAAGATAATTAATACACTATATTATTTTGTACGCTCTTTGCTTTGTGAATGGAGGGGTTTATTGAGTTTTCATGTTCATAATATTGGCAAAAAACATGCGGGTGAGAACGTACGCAAAATACAAGTCGACTTTGGCTTAATCTAAACAAGAAAGGAAATTAACTTCGGCAAGCCGAAGTTTGTATACCCTTGCAGTTATAATTATTAAATTTAAAAATACAATAAATGATATTCCCAATTTATTTTTTATTTTTTATTTTTTTATTTATTTATTTGTTTATATCCTAGCGCTACAAGTGCACACTTATAATTATCGCGCTAGTCACATTGAGTTGATATTTTATATTATTATTATTTTTAAATCATTTAAACAATTTCTCTCGCTCTCTTAATTAATATTAATGACTAACATCAAATTTTCTTAGTTACTATTGTTATTGTTTTTAATATATTTTTTTTATTTTATTTCATTTCATTTAATTTTTATACTTATCTGTACTGGTATTTTAAAAGATCTTTAACTTTATTGTAAAATTGAGATGCGCTCCTAATTGTTTTGTATTGGTGCGGTAGATTGTTCCATAACCGGATACCATTTATTAAAAATTGCCTTCTGGAACACAGTGTTTGTATTCGAGGGCATATGTAATTTTTGGTTCTTACAGATGTGGCTGGGGTAAGTTTATTGAAAAGATATTTTGGTTCTCCACTCGTGACTATTTTGTGAAAGAAGATTAAAATTCTGAGATCGATCCAGGAGGTCAAGTTAAGGTCAAGTATTTTATATGTCAGTTCTGATACATGGTCAAAACGTCTTAAGTTAAACACATAACGGACAATTGAATTGAAAGCTACAGTTAATGTGCGCAAATCCCGCGCATCACAATTTCCAAAAATTTCTATGCCGTAAAAGAGAGTGGGCAGGAGGATAACTTTGGCGATTAATAGTCTAACTTCCTCAGTTAGGAACGATTTAGAGAATGAAAATTTTCTTAACAGAGCATAGGTACGCCCTGTCGCTTTGACTATATGGTTGCTCCATGATAAAGTATTGTTAAATGTTATCCCTAGATTAACTGCATTCACTTCATAGCTTATCGGCGTATGGTTTATATATAATTTTTGGAGTGAAAGTGTTGAAAGTAGCTTTTTACCAATTACCAAGCACTTTGATTTTTTAGGATTTATACCCAAGCCATTTTCCTTTGCCCATTTTTCAATTAGCCACAACATTTTATTACTTATTCGAACACAGGCATTTATTTCAGTTACGGGTCTACTAACATATATTTGGACATCATCAGCATATAAATGTACTTCACACTCATACAGGATACTAGGGAGATCATTGACATATATAGAAAACAATAAAGGGCCTAGCACAGATCCCTGTGGCACTCCCCTGGATAAATTCCGGAGAGAAGAAACTTGCGTCCCAGAGACGACAGCTTGATATCTATTCGTTAAGTACGACCTAATAAGCTTCGTCGCATTAGTTGAGAAATTAAAAATATTCCTAAGCTTGGTACAGAGAATGTTATGATTCACAGAATCAAAAGCCTTACTGTGGTCAAGTAGCGTCAAAAACGTTACGCAGTTACTGTCCAGTTTTTGTCTTATATCCTCAACAATATTAGTGATTGCAGTAATACAACTCCTTTTCTTACGGAATCCAGATTGTCTTTCATCAAGTAGAGAATTGTTAGCTAAGTATAGTTGAATCTGTGAGGACATAAGGTTTCCAAAGACTTTTGATAGAAAAGGTAATATTGAAATAGGTCTATAGTCATTGTTTAGCTTAGGAATTGGGAAAATTTTGGCGTTTTTCCATATTGTCGGATATGAAGACGTTGTAATAGCCGTGTTAAAAATATATGTAACATGGGGCAACATTAAGGGGAGCAAAAGCTTAACAAATTTGGGACTCATATTATCGAGACCAACAGCATCGGACTTGACATGCAGAATACTAGCTAGGACATCACTTTGGTTTATACATATAAAGCTAAAACTATTATCACAGAGGGGTTGAGTATTCAGGTACGGATTGCATGTTGCTTCAGGTACATCAATTTCCAAAAACTTTTTGTTTAACAATTCGACATCCACCTCAGACTCTGTCTGTTGCTTACATTTTCCAATACCTAACCGTTTTAGTTTGTTCCATCTGTTTTTTGAGTTAACACAGTTATTAAATTGTATGTTATAATGCTCTTTCTTTGAAGATTTTATCTTTATGTTTACTTTTACCCTAGCCTCTTTGTATTGTTTTCGTAATTCATCAGTTTTGTATCGCTTCCACCGGAGGTAAGCTACATCTCGCTGACGGGTTAGGTTTTTGATTTCACTACTGAACCATGGATTTTGCATTGGCTTAATCACTTTGGTCCTTAGGGGCACAAACTTGTTGAACAAATACTGGACATTGTTGGTTAAAACCTCTAATTGACAATCTACATGACGAATGTGGTAAATACGTGGCCAGTCACAACACAAAAATTCCGTTTTTAATTCATTATAGTTTATATTTTTATAATCTCTATACGTAAAAGAATTGATTTTGCTGTCAAAGGTCAAGTCGTATGTTAAAAATATTAAGTCATGTCTGGAGAAGGCTGGTACAGAAACCTGGTCATAATGTATGATTTTGCTAGGGTCATTGATAAGAAATAAGTCAAGTAATGTATCACAGTGGCTGCTATAGTGCGTGGGGATCGTTTCGTTTACGGAAAACAAACCTAGGGATTTAAAGTTATCTACGAGATGGCTTTCTGACAATAGGTTGCTGTTAAAATCTCCTGCCAATATGATGTCAGTGTATTCCAACGAAATGTCTGAAACAACATTAAGTAATGACCCGTAGTGGGATTTATTGGGAAGTTCTAATAGAATGTATTCAATAGTACTGTCACTTGGCTGTTTAAGTACCACCTTACATTTCAGCTTCACATTCACGTATATAGCCACACCTGCATGACCAGTACGATCGGACCGATAAACATTGAAGCCTTCACAAACAATAGACGAATCACATAGATCATTTACAAACCACGTCTCAGACACACATATCACATCGACATTAGACTGAGTGAAAAGGAATCTAAACTCGTCAATCTTCTTTAGCAAACTTTGTGCATTTAAGTGAACGATTTTGAGACCATTTTTATAACTACTTATAGTTTTTATCATGGCACTAGCTATGGAACAAACTTCCTCATCCTGCATTGTTGTTATCAATGATTATTAGGGGCGCAATCTCAATATTCAATGCGTATCTTATACATTTCTTAAAGTAAACTAGTTTTAAACCTATCTTAATTAAGAGGATACGATTTATACGCTTAAGAACGAAAGCTACCAGCTTCAGGTCCAGCCGAAGCGTTAGTGCGAGATGTAGAAAGTGGATCGGGCGAATGATTAATGGACGAAAGTTCCTCCATACTGTTGATGCAACATACACCCTCTCTTCGAGCGCAGCGCACGTGCACAAGGCCGCGTCGTGTAAAGACAGCCGTAAGGATTTTATGTTTTTTCATACGCATAGCCTCTTTAAAGATGAGATAATGCTCTTTTAACAATTGCTCATTTATATAAATTATCGCTTCTGAATTGAAACCCAGAAACTGCAAGCTGAGTTGTTTCTTGTGCTCGCGCCTGTACATTCCGACTTGACCAAGCAGCTTGATCTTTTCGCGTAGGTTTATCATTTTAATTATTATCACTGGATCCACATGTGTTTGTTGTGATTTCCTTGCTCGGAAGATATCGCAGACTTTTGGTGGTGGAGTCAGCTGGAGATTGAAGCATAGCTTGTGATAGAGAGCACTGAGATCTTCACCTTCGACATAGGGAACTCCATGAACTCTCAGATCACACGAGCTAGTCTCCCTGCATTGCGTTGCCAGCCTGGCCTCCAGTGCACCCACCCTCTCACCTGCTGCTTGTAGATTTTCTACCTCCCGGTTCAGCGTCTCAACCCGCTCACCCATTCGGTCCCTCATGGAGCGAAGATCGGCAACCTCGCGCTCCAACGTCAGGACACGAGCATCCATTTGCTTTACTTCCCCGGCGATTATGTCCAAGCGATCCATAAGGCTTCTGAGCATTCGTTGTTCAGCTTCCCGAACGGCCGACTCAATTTTCTCGGTTTGTTCCACGAAGCGAGTCTTTAGGAGCTCCAGAAGCTGAGGCGAATTTACATCCGAGATGCGTTCGCTGGCAGTTCCAGCATTGTTGCGGGTACGTTTAGTGGGTGGAGCAGAAGAACCCATGACTTTATTAAGTGTATTTATTGTTTGATTTAATTAAAGTTGGGTGTATTTGTCGGTTGTGTTTGTATTGTATCTTTCGGATTTAATCGTTAAGTTTAAGTTGTAGCTTATCTTGCACTCACTGCTTTACCGACAAACTGCCTTATCGACAATGGTGAATAGCTGCTTTATCGGCGATAGCGTAGCTGATGGGGCAACCTTTTTCTCTCTTGCACTCCGAAGATGCTGCCGCACCGATTGTCTCTCACTGAAGGTGCACGCACAACCGCACTTGTTGTTCAGCAAGAATTTATTTTCTGGTTTATAGAGTCAACTTTGTTTATTAGCACTATGTTGTGTTGTTCGCGGATAGAGCTGGTGGTATATTAGGCGGTTATAGACTTTCTTCAATTTAATAAATGTTATTTTCCGTGGAATATCGTTTACTTAATAGAGCGTTCAATAAAGCGACTGCACACGGGAGAGTTGGAGAGTGATTTTGATAGTATAAGATAATATGTCAAAAACACCGAAGCTATAATTTTTTTCATATTATTTTTCCACCAATTTTCCAATCGGTCCTATGGCAGCTATATGATATAGTCGTCTGATTTTGATAAAACTAAATTCAAAATTCAGAACTAATTAAAAAATGTTATTTCCAAGCGAAGGAGGTTATTTGTTAAGAACCACCGAAGCTATAATTTGTTTCATATTATTTTTACACCAATTTTCCGATCGGTCCTATGGCAGCTATATGATATAGTCGTCCGATTTTGATAAAATTAAATATTCTAGTACAGTCCACTCTAACTTCTGTTTTTAATACAGTCCACTCCAACTACTTTTCTCGACGTACAAATACGGCTAAATTAATTCTAAAATTAAAAACAAAGTTACAATATCCACAACTTTACTCCAGCAAATCGTCTGTAACTTAGTTGTGCAGGTGACAAACAATCGCACCGACAAACAAACATAAGCGAAGTCTTTACAATTCCCGCAGCGTTATTCCGCTATTCGCACCCCACATATGTACATATATGTACAGTGTAGATACATACGTATCTCGATATTTTTGCCAGGGCACTGTGGGTCAAGGGCTCACAATAAATGTTCCTTCCAAACAAACAAAATTAAAGTCCGTAACTCTTTACATAAGTCCGACCATCTGATATAATAAATATTTATTGACTTTGCCTAACCGACAGTGTGACCGTATATATTTACATCCTTGATTGGTTCCTAAATTTCAATTGGATTCTAGCCCGTTTCCTTACTTCTGAATTACAAATTTTAAATTATTTTTGCGTCAAGGCAACATCAGTCAAATCCGCTTTAACCCGATTGAGGCCACTGTGAACGCTCCAGGTGCTCCTACCCCAACGTTATCCGCCTGTAAAATCCGTCGCGATCACTTCAATTCCTTGTGGCAAACGGTAAAGGCAGCATACGAAATATGCTCCGACTGCATTACAGCTGCAGGCGAGGGCGCCTCAAACACAAAATCCATACTAAAATCCAAGTTTTACCAAACGTACTCCACCTATGAAATGTTTGCCGCGCAGCTCATGGAACAAATCCAAAAAGGCTCCTCCCAAATACCTCAAGCTCCAGTAACTCCGTTCCAAAATTCCACGTCTTATGGCTGTCGGTTCCCTCCTATCGACACAGAGGTTTTCTCTGGCGATTATCTTTGCTGGCCGACTTTCCGGGACCTTTTCACGGCAATATACATAGACAATCCGAGTCTAACGCCCGTTGAAAAATTACTCCACTTAAATTCAAAAACAAGTGGCGAAGCTCATCCAAAGTTTCGAGATCCCCACTCACCAATGATGGCTTTCGCCATCCAAGGACACAAATCGAGTGGCAGAATTTCCAAAAATAAATGCATTCAACACAAGGCTGCGATCTGTGTTCGAAGAAGAACCACCCCGTGCGTATATGTCCACGCTTCCTACAGATGACGGTAGACGATCGCCTGGCCTATATTCAAAGGAAGCAGTTGTGCTCGAATTGCTTTGCAAGTAGCCATCAATTCCGGGATTGCACAAGCGCTCACAACTGTCTCACTTGCCAAGATCGGCATCACACATTGCTGCATCGAAACAGCGGTCCTACTACTCTGCCGATTCCATCCGACCCTTCAAGGCCAGTATCCGCCTCAGTTCCACACACCATTTCGTCCTATTCAGCGCAAGTTTCCGTACAAAAAGTCCCTTCCAAAAATACTCTATCCGAATATTGGGTTCCATACCCTGCCTTGGATGGCAGACGTACTCGAGGTATTAAATCCTACCAGTGCCGAGTCTGCCAAAATATCCATCCTCTTCGGAAGTGCCATTACTTTCTACGGCTAAGCCCCCAGAATCGGGTCCAGGAAGTACATATCCAGAAGTACTGCTCCAATTGCTTGGCTCACAATCATTCCAAGGACTCCTGCCGCAGTGGTCATCACTGCCACAAGTGTGGAAAGGGCCACCACACTCTCCTACATACGGACGACCGGTCTTCACTTCCAACATATTCCTGAGCCTACTATCCTGGGGTTCTTGCTACGGGTGTCCTCGCAAGGGGGGGGGGGGGAGAATGTTTACGTCAAAGAGCGTTTAATTTCAGGAGGCAGTGTCCAGCGGCAGTTTTATCCAGATGTCTACATCTCGCACGCTCGCACTGCCGTCCGCTCTCCCTCTCCATCTCTCCCCTAAGTCTCCGCTCCGCTATGGAGCGCTTAAGTTAAGTTAGGCTTAATGAGTTCTCATGTCCAAGTGAACCAATAAACACCTATGCACGTCGCCCAAAAAACTCCAAAGTACCCCCGTGTTTTTTTTGAGTACCCTTCGTTCTTGGGAATTTATCTATTTCAGCGATCAAGCCACCCCGCCCCAACATTTTGGTCCTTCGAACCGGATTTTAAAATCTTTGGATTTTCCTCTCCTGGAGTTTCCTTGGTTTTTTCCCAGCAGGCTTGAACCGCTCCAGATAAGTTCCACTTACTATATTTTGCCGGTCATACAGCCAGTTTTTCGAACCCTATTTAGACTAACTTTCTGTTTGATATATTGTCTAAGTCCAAAAGTGATTAATCCGACGCAATGGCAATAAATATATGTATTTCAATTCCGTTATTAATGCCCGACAATATTCCAGTTTCCTTTGCCCACAATTGTACACTTGAAACACAGTAAATATTTCAGTGCTACTATTTAACTAAAATAATTCTCAATTTTTTTCAATTCCAATTGTGTGTAAAATATAACTCAGCCACAGTAAAAAATTCCCGATGATAAGAATTTTCCTAAAATTTGCACTCCTTATTTTTTACTGTGTTCCAGCTGCGTGTGTATATTTACACAAATATTCTAATATAGTTCACTCTAACTAATCTTTCTAATACAGTCTACTCCAACTACTTTTCTCGACCTACAAATACGGCTAAATTATTTCTAAGATTTAAAGCAAAGTTACAATATCCACAAATTTACTTCAGCAAATCGTCTGCAATTTAGTTGTGCAGTTGACAAACAAACGCACCGACAAAGAAACATAAGCGAAGTCTTTACAATTCCCGCAACGTTATTCCGCTATTCGCACCCCACATATGTACATTAGGGCAGACCACATTTGTATTGAAATTTTTAAGGTCCTACTCTCACCCGCCCCACCAGTTTCAATTAAGAGAATGCTATTACTTCGAATAAGTACATCTACATTTTGCATTCTTTTTCCCGACCTTTTCTCAAGCTCGTAGTCTTAGTTTTGAAGCTCTAAAGCCCATATCTTTTTTTATTTAATCAGTCAAAATTTTGTATCTTATTCCTTGCACATAAACTCGAAATCTTTTTAATGCGATTAATATAGCTAAAGTTTCCAACTCAAAGCTGTGGTATTTTGACTCCACGTCGGTTGTACGTTTCGAAAAATAAGAGTCAGGGTGAAATTTATTATCCCTTTTCCTGTGTAATAATATTGCGCCATAATCTAATAAGCTTGCATCACGGTGCAACTCCGACTCATCTCTTGGATTATATATTGCTTAAATTGGATCTTCTATTAACTTTTCCTTAAGTATAGTGAACTCATCTAGTTCTGCTCTGTAAAGTGGCTTTGTAATAATAGAAAAATCTTCATAAAATCTTGTAAAATAAGAGTATAATCCTATAAGGCTGGAGATCTCTCTGACTTTTAAAGGCACTGGAAAAGACATAATTGCTTCTAAACTCGTTTCGTTTGCTTTTATTCAAAATTCATTGACTGTATATCAATGGACGATTGCAGTAATTCATACTTATCAAGTCTAAGCTGTAATTTGTTAACTATATGTTTAAGAACTTCCTTTAAAATTTCGAAATGCTTACACAAACTCTTAGTCGCTATCATAATTTCGTCAAGATAAATCACAACTTTTTTGGTTGTACCATAT
This sequence comes from Drosophila subpulchrella, assembly GCF_014743375.2. Classification (NCBI taxonomy): domain Eukaryota; kingdom Metazoa; phylum Arthropoda; class Insecta; order Diptera; family Drosophilidae; genus Drosophila; species Drosophila subpulchrella. Next base: position 168,791 of record NW_023665730.1, on the reverse strand, counting down.
CAGCAAATATCTTGTTAATAAATCTTTGGAATGTTGGTGGTGCATTCGTCAAGCCAAACGGAATTCTTAGAAATTCAAATTAAGCTTCGAAAAGAATTTTTTATTCGGTAACCTTACCAACAAGTCGTCAATTAACGGAATGGGGTAATTACTTTTAAGAGTAACTTTATTAAGGCGACGGTAATCGACACACATTCTAAGTTTTCCTGTCCTTTTCTTTACAAGAACAATTGGCGACACATATTTGGATTCACTTGGGCGTATATACCCACTGACTAAATTCTCGTCTAATATTTTTTGTACTTCAGACTTTTCTGCGTAGGATAATCTTCGAGGGGGAAACCGAAATGGTTTACAACTTTCAATTGTGATCTTCATAGTACATTTTATTTTAGGTTCCATCTGAAGATCAGCGTCTTCATAAAATGTCTTAAACAAACATTTTAGCTTATTTCTATTTTCTTGACTCACCTCTTTTTCTATCGTATACGTCGTAATACACTATCTTAACTAGCAACCCCAGCGCAGTTCCCGCATCACCTGTGGTCCGGCATCGCAGTAACCATCTTACCAATGCCGCGACGCAATCGCAAACAGGCAAAGCAAGCTCCATCAGCCCGTACAGACTTGCGGCATTCCACAACTGTGGCAGTTAAAGCATTTGATGACCGTCTGTTCTGGGGTCGCAGCGTTTGATTAAGACGTTCCTTGCGTCCTTCTTTGTTGTACCGAAACTCTGGGTTTTTCTATATCTTGAAAGGTTTCGCTTGGTCTTAAAGTTGTACATTTTGTATGCCATCTATCAAGTACTGTACTAGTTCGTAAGCACTCATAGCGGTGTCTTGTGGCAGAATAAGCTTTACAAAATAGGAAATGGCAAACTTCTCACCGACTTGCCACTTCCGATTTTCAAACTTGCGTCTCATTTTCAAGACGATATCCTTGGTTCCAAAAATAATTTTTAGTTCTGCCAGAATCAGGACAATTCTTCCAGACAACAGTGATGGGCGAGACAAGAGCCAAAAATTAGCCTTGCCCTTTAAGCACGAGCAAATTAATGGGTGCATGACGTCATCACTGACTTTGAACTCATCCCGAACATTTTTAACCAACAACAACCATTTGTTTATGTTGCCATCGCCGTTGTGTTCTGGAAGCAGCTCTTTGACGGTGTTTAAATTCATTTCTGGTTTGGAAAGATGGTCAACATCTCGCCCCCTTGTTCTTCGTTGATGTTGTTGGCTGCATAAGCGACAGCCATATCACCACCAATTTCACCAGTAAACTCCACCTTTTCGTAGTAAAACTACGGAGAAATTTCCGACGGTAGTACAGCACTTAACTGCGCAATTAGTGCGGCTTTGTTTCCCTTTGTGGATAAGCCAAGTTTTTTACAGACTCTTTTGATTTCCATAAATTTCAGTGCTCCAAGATTAACCCGTGAAGCCATTTTAATAGACATTTGCCTATTCCGATATAACTTGCTTAGATTCAGTTACCACTTCTGAATTATAGTATTCTAGATCTTTATTCTCCTTTTTTGCTTCCGATCACACCGGCCACGCATTTTCTAATGTTCTCGTCCTCCCTCAGTTTGCACATTTTCTCAGGGATGGAACATATAACGATACCTTACAAACAGGGATAGCACACATAATATATACCCAGGGATACACAACATAATATACATAACTAACTTAAAACTACTTTACCCATGTTTAGACTAGTTAGTTCTTATTAATTCAAATCGAAAGATATCGCAAAAACTAAAAGGATTGCATACCAAGACTTAAAAAAAATCAATTGGTTTGGGAGAAACCGCGGGGCCATTGATGATAAATGCACAAGGTCATTAGGCTAGATGTATTCCCACCTTCAATACTCGTCAAATCTCACCTCATTATTCAAATCGGATGCTCTGCTCAAAAGTAATACGTAAAACAAGATTTTGGGGGACTTCTCAAAATGAAAATTTTATTTTATGGTCCTGAAAATTCTAGACGATGTTAAACAGCTTGACATAGGAGACTTTAGCTCTGCCAATTTCAGAAAAACTCGCTAGTTTGGCTGGAAAACAGTTATAAATAGCTTAATGTCGTACACCCGTAACTTCCCTTCAGTTTCAAAAAAAATTTTCACTTGTGAATCACCTTGGGAATCACGTGGGACATGTCCTCTTCCACAAGTGAAGAACAAGTGACGCTCCATATAGAAAATTGTATGGGATGTCCGCATTTTCACAAGTGAAAATTCAAATGAAAATTTTTCGAAGTCCTACGGGATTTCACTTGTTCCTTATACTCATTTTTCGTATGGCCTGTCACGTGCCGGTGACACGTCCCAAGTGAATAACTTGTGAAAATCAGAATTTTTCCATGAGTTTTCACTTGTGAAATCAATTGCAAGTGACACGTCCCAAGTGAAATCACTTGTGAAAATCAGAATTTTTCCATTTAAAATACATACATTTTTAATTACATTTAATTACACTTGTGAAATCAATTGCAAGTGACACGTCCCAAGTGAAATCACTTGTGAAAATCAGAATTTTTCCATTTAAAATACATACATTTTTAATTACATTTAAATTAATTTTAATAAGATCGTATTATTCAGATTTTCAATAAGTGGACAATTATTGTTAGTATTTCTGTTTTTTTGTTTTGTTAGTTTGTTTTTCACGTTCGTCATCGCCTTTCTCAAACATTTGTCCGGGTCTTTGGAGTCCTTGGCCAACGCTCCTGAAAAAATGTATGGGCATATGATTAAAAAATGCGTTTTACTTTTTTAATTGTATATTTACCTTATATAGCTGTGTATAAACCCTTTGCGGGACTTTTTTTGGCACAAAACATTTTGTCATACCTTCAACATTTACGTACTTTAAACTAAGATCAATGCACAGCATCTTAAACTTTATGTAGCACTTACCTGACTTTATTATATTAACTAAGCGATTAAAGTAACTCTGCTGCGCACAATTAAAATGCATGCTTCCCTTTCAATCACTCAAACAGAATGCACCAAGTCTTCTCACCCCTTTACTTGATTTCTTTTGTTTTCTTTTCGCTGTTGGCGCGTGCCACTGCTCCTATACCCTTTCTAAAGCGAAAAATATCCGACTATATAATTTGTACTTCTTAAGTAAAAAATACAATATGAATTCTTTAAAAATGTTAATACTAATACTACTAAAGTTTTAAATATTGAAATCAATTTTAACGGACTAATTTTCTATAATTACACTAAAAAACAAGGTAGAACGCTATAGTCGAGTACCTCGACTATCAGGTACCCGTTACTCAGCTTAAGGGACCAAAGGGAAATGGAGATATGCAAGCAGCAAAGCGAGATTTAAATACGCCACCTACCGGCGGTAGACAGATTTAAGCGTTCTGGGCGTTAGAGTGGGCGTGGCAAATTTGTTTTTGGATCAATCGATAGGTATTGACGAGGTCAATACATTTCAGTTAAAATTTTTCATCTAGCATAACAATTGTGGGCGCCACAGGTTTGGGCGGTTTGTGGGCGTTATAGTGGGCGTGGCATATTCGCGTGACAAAATTGCGCTGCGTACAAAGCTACAGAATATAAATCTGAGATCCCGATTCTCTATCTTTGATAGTTTCCGAGATATCCACGTTCATACTTAAAATTTTTTGAAGTTTGTGGGCGGTTTGTGGGCGTTAAAGTGGGCGTGGCACTCTACTGAGACAAACTTGCGCTGCGTAAGAAGCTCAGGAATCTGCACGCCAAATCTTAATAGCCCAGCTCTCATAGTTTCCGAGAACTCAGCGTTCATCCGGACGGACAGACAGACGGACAGACGGACAGACGGACAGACGGACAGACGGACATGGCTAGATCGACTCGGCTAGTGATCCTAACCAAGAATATATATACTTTATGGGGTCGGAAACGCTTCCTTTTGCCTGTTACATACTTTCCGACGAATCTAGTATACCCTTTTACTCTACGAGTAACGGGTATAAATACAAGGGTGGTCAAAAGTATTTTCACAAAAAAAAAGTTAAATACATTCATAATTTGAACTTACATCTTGTTAACTTTGGCATCAATGGAAAGGTAATTTAAATGCCGTTTGAATGATACAATACATTTCTTAACACATTCAGTACTTATTGAAAAGGACGAATTTGTGTGAAAATGTCCTTTTTGAACTTTTTTCCTTGACTTGTAAACTTAAATTTTTTGATGCAAAAAGTTTCTTCAAACAAAAATAATAGTAACTGCAAAAAGAATTTTTCAAAAATCATTTTGCTTATATTTTTTATGATTTTTTGAAAATGCTTAGAAACATGCATTTTAGCCATATTTTTCTCTTTTTCATACAAATTTTTTCCGACAGTGTCACCTTTAAAAAATCATAAAAAATGTAAGCAAAATGATTTTTGAAAAATTCTTTTTGCAGTTACTATTATTTTTGTTTGAAGAAACTTTTTGCATCAAAAAATTTAAGTTTTCAAGTCGAGGAAAAAAGTTCAAAAAGGACATTTTCACACAAATTCGTCCTTTTCAATAAGTACTGAATGTGTTAAGAAATGTATTGTATCATTCAAACGGCATTTAAATTACCTTTCCATTGATGCCAAAGTCAACAAGATGTAAGTTCAAATTATGAATATATTTAACTTTTTTATTGTGAAAATACTTTTGACCACCCTTGTATATTGTAATTAAAATGTATAATATGTAAACATAACATTATAAGTAAATCCAAATTACTTAATTTTACTATAATCAAATAATTTACTTTTATAAAGCAATATAAGTTGTTTATTTTCGATACACAATAATGCTCCTAAAATATTAGGGCATTGACATGTCGCTGCTCCAAGAAAATTTTTCCGCCGAAATATTAGTCGCTAGCCGAACATAACGGAGAGACGCAAAAAAATAACGGACCGGCCAAAACTTGTCTCTGAGAGCGCCGAGTGCAGGCAGATTATAAGAAAAAACGAGAGGGAACATCCGCATATCTGCCTCTCCTTGTTGCACGATCGTTTTCGTGGGCAGTCTTCTACGCTGCGCCGACTGCTCTGCTGACGTCAACAGCGGCACAGCGTTTTAGGCACAAAAAAAAAACAAAAAAAGCATTTTGCCTTGAGCCATGTCACCGCGTCCCTACTGCAGAACTGAAGGGTTGTGAACTACGAAAGCTTCAGGCTTGTGCTATATGGTTAGGTATTTCGAAATTCTTTGCACGCCAACATGATTTGTCTAAATACCAACGTTTAAAGATTATGGGCCGAAGTTTTTTTTAATTCATTTTTTTTTTTAATTTTTTATAGCAAAAAGTATGTTCACTTTTGGTCTGTACTTTTTTAATTCGGAACTATATAGCCCTTGAGACTCCTTAACTTTTGATGGTAACTACAGTGTATTTAGATTGAATGTACAAGCATTTTTCGTCACACAATCACTGTGAACGACAGTACGCAAGAGAGAGTACGCAAGAGAGCGTGCGAAGTCAACAAAATCTGCCATTATGGTCCGATAACGAGTGATACACCAATCTAAAGGTATCGCAAAAACTAAGAAGATTGCATACCAAGACTTTCGAAATATAGATTTGTTTGGGAGAAAAAGCGGTGAATGTGTAAAAGTAAAAATTACGGTGGAGATAAAAGCCCCCGGCTGTTTAGCTAGTTTTATTCTTACTAAGAATACGCGCCGAATGACACCTCATTTGTTGAAATCCGATGTCCCGTTCAAAAGTAATTCAATAAACAAGATTTTCTTCTTCTTCCCAAAATGAAAATGTTTGTCCCTTTGTTTGTGGGTTTGTATGCATCCCATCTTAGTTTTAGGGTGTGGAAAACCCTATGGGTGTATAAAGCAGCTTGAAATAGAAAACGTTTGTTTTACGACTTTTGAAAAAACCCGCTAGTTTAGCGGGAAATAAAAAAAAAAGCCAGATTTAAAATGCTTATAGTATCTAAAAAACTAATGCTACAGAAACGTGTTATATATCTCTGAAAATATAATTTAATTTGCTAAATACTCTTCATACAGTAAAATTGTCTGAATATAATAGATTTAGAGTTATAATAAAAAGTTATTTTTTAAAACCACTTTACACACATTTATTTTATCGAATGTATTATCATTTTTCGTCACAATTGTTGATATCAGAAATGTTTGTTAAGGGCGCGTTCGCCACTACTTTTTACCTCGTTAAGAGGTGTTTTTGTTTGATTTGATATCAGATCTATGTTTAAGGTGCGATCGTCACGACACCTTACCTTGCTAAGGGTTTTTATACCCCTTACGAGAAGAGTAAAAAGGTTTACTAGATTCGTCGGAAGTATGTAACAGGTAGAAGGAAGCGTTTCTGACCCCATAAAGTATATATGTTTTTACTCAGAATCACTAGCCGGTTCGATCTATGCATGTCCGTCTGTCCACCTGTTCGTATGAACGCTGAGATCTCCGAAACCATAAGAGGTAGAATGTTGGGACTTGGTATTCAGACTCTTTAAATACAATTTTGTCCTTAACCAGTTGTTTAAAAGCTATAGCCAAATAATAATAAACACAGCCACATGCAGCAAAGCAGCTGTTTTCACTAATACGCCACCGAGCCGCTGGGGGCGCTGTAAGCTAATTAGCGCTATAGGCTAGGTGACGCTATATGCTAGGTGGCGTTATAGGCTACATGGCGCTACACCCAGAAAAATTGAGAGCGGAATGAACGAGATCGGTTCTTCTCGACTTTAATATTGTGTCCTCTCACATATTTCTTCTCGGTTTCAAGACGGAAGCGATTTCGATTTTATTATTCCGAACTAAAATCAATCTCGGTTCTGCGGTTGTTGACGAGGGACGTGATTGGAAGACGTAGAAAAATGAGAGTGAGAGGAAAAAGACCGAACTCCTCTCTTGAAATTACCGCAAAGTTATCGAAATAAGCTATATCGCTGCAAATTTACTTCTTTGTACACTGGTCGGCATATGTATTTTGACAAAACAAAAGTTAAATATACTCATAATTTGAACTTACTTCGTGTAAACTATAGGCATCAATGGAAAGGTAATTTCAATGCCGTTTGAATGATACAATACATTTCTTTACCCATTCAGTATTTATTGAAAAGGACGAATTTGTGTAAATCAACTTTTAAATTTTTTTTAAAAACTTTTTTCCTCGACTTGAAAACTTAAACTTTTTGATGCAAAAAGTTTCTTCAAACAAAAATAATAGTAACTGCAAAAAGAATTTTTCAAAAATCATTTTCCTTATATTTTTTATGATTTTTTGAAGGTGACAATGTCGGAAAAAATTTGTATGAAAAAGAGAAAAATATGGCTCAAATGCCTGTTTTTAAGCATTTTCAAAAATTTATAAAAAATATAAGAAAAATGATTTTTGAAAAATTCTTTTTGCAGTTACTATTATTTTTGTTTGAAGAAACTTTTTGCATCAAAAAATTTAAGTTTTCAAGTCGAGGAAAAAAGTTTTTAAAAAAAATTTAAAAGTTGATTTACACAAATTCGTCCTTTTCAATAAATACTGAATGGGTAAAGAAATGTATTGTATCATTCAAACGGCATTGAAATTACCTTTCCATTGATGCCTATAGTTTACACGAAGTAAGTTCAAATTATGAGTATATTTAACTTTTGTTTTGTCAAAATACTTATGCCGACCACTGTATATGGTGGAACTGTGCGGTTTAATGAGTGACAACGACCAAAAATTGGAGGACCTGCTCCAGGAAATCAACCTAATAAAAGGCTTTCCATGTTTACAGCGTAAGTAAAATGATTTTTTTAACATTTGTGTTAGTGTGTTATTTTATCTTTGATTTTTATTCGAACACGTTTTTCTTAACAAAACGATATCGGTAAAATGTTGAAATGACTGTTTTGCATACGTACATATATACACAAACACAAACGTAACGTAACGTGTGTGTGACATAATTACGTAAATTTGATGCTATTCACAAACACAGACTTCTATGAACATACCCTGCAGTACCATTCAGCGCTGATTGAGCACTCAATCACTGCAAAAAGTTCACCACTCAGCGCTCAATTAGCGCACAATTTATATGGAATTGAGTGCTTAAATTAACATAGGCATGTCCTAGGGTTCATCAGTGCACAAAAACTACCACTCATTGAGCGCTTTTTTGAGCAGCAAAAAAAGCACACGTTCAGCACATGTTGAGCGCTCGATTAGGCGCTGAAAAAGCACACATTCAGCACACGTTGAGCGCTCGGTTAGGCAGCGGAAAAAGCACTCATTCAGCACAAGTTAAGCGCTCGATTAAGTAGCGAAAAAGCGCACATTCAGCACACGTTGAGCGCTTAGCAGCAAATATAATTTCAGTTGTAGTTTTTATTTTTATTTATTTGTTTTATAATTTGAGCTCGGGGGTTCCCGGCGTTATCGGGGTCGTTGGCACCTCCTCTTCAGCATCTGGTGCCGGCGTTGCCCTTTTTTTTGGTGCAACTCAAGTTTTTAACGCACCGCATTGCCTTCTGCAGCGCCTTTTCGGGAGGCTCCGAGGACTCCACCAGAGCGATTGCATCTAGTATTAGAAGAAAAAGTAGTTTTAAAAATAAAACGAGACGAGAATAAAAACTAGTGACCGAAAGTAATCGTTATTTGTAAGTTTTATTTATAATAAAAGAAATGGTATCTTGGCATTCAATGTAAAAATCCCAGAAGTCTTTTAAAAATTAAACTTACAAACAATAGTTACTTTCAGCCTCAATAAAAACTTACTTAATAAGGCGCGGACGAAATTTGGGTAGACTTTGAGCTTCTTCTTGTTTTGGCATCTCTAAACATCTCTAATTTTTTGTACCTGGAACTATGCACTCAATAAGATTTTTAAATTGTTTCACAGATTTATTCATTTGTTTATTTAGATGCACCATTTGTTGCTTTTCACGTCAAAAATTAATATTTTTAACAGCTATTTTTTTTCCGCCACGTGTTTTTTTTTCGAATCTTGTATTTCCCTTATTTTTAATATAGATTATCTTGTTTTTACTCTCACTGCTTACAAAAGTATTGTTCTGCTACAGACTTACCTGGGAATAGTTTCTCTTTCACTGTTAAGCCACTTGTATATTTAATATAACAGAGTTAATTGCTTGTACTTTTGCTTGTACTTCTCCTTCACTTAAGTAAACGCAAGTGAAAAGACGAAAAAAGGCGCGTGCCTTCCAGAAAAACAACAAGCAACAACAATAACGGTTCCGCTAATCCGTTGTTGTTCTGCTTTTTTGGCATGTCCCGTTTGGTCTATGCATCTTGCACTTAGAAGCAGGGTATTTATAGACATATCCGACTATGCAAATCGTTACAAAAAATATATTTTTGAAACTTCACATATTAATAAATAATATTAATAAACATATAAATTTTTTTTAAGAAATAAAAATAATTTAAAGCCCAAACATAATATTTTAATTGGTTGTTTTAACATTTACTTTCGGCCAAAGAGCTAGTGGGACGGCTCTGAGGGCGCCGAGCTGAAGGCTACCGAACGGGTCGCAGGTTGCGGATAGCGAGCGCCCTGGTTCTCCAGGGTAGCTACGAATAAGCGTGGAAGTTGGACACGGCCCGGCTACCGCCAAGCCCCCAACACGAAGCGCAAATAAGTAGCCCCGGACAGTCAGCGGGTATCTGCGCCGTAGCAGTACCGACGTCGCGCTTGTGCTGCCGCCTCCGAGAAATAGCTCACACACACCCCTTCCCACACTCTTTGAACCTACCTCTTCCCTACCCACACAACTCATCTCACCCCGGGCTGGACTAAGGTGTCACTCGTACCGTGCCGAGAGTCAATCTGGCTGGGAGCCCGAGTCATCAAATAACTCAGTCTCAAACGGTGAGCTCAGGCAAGTGGCGACCGCCTGTTCTAAGTCAGCCTTACCCGGGTACGGCGGATCTCTGCCCGGGTGGACCTGTCCTTTCTCCGCAGCTCGTGGGAATTAACATGGAGAACTTAACAAATACAAAACAAAAAGACTGCACAAGAAGAGAGCCCGACACTCTTATAAAGTCGGAAGTCGTAACCAACGACGAAAGAAAGAGCAAGATCACGGCTCTGACTACCCCAGTCCACGTGACGTCTACCCCTGCCAAGGCCAGCGAACAACGCAGCCGGCTAAGCCCAACTCGCCATAGCGACAAGCCCAAGCCTCCCACCAGCGTAGGTGTGGCTAACCAGCCACTCCAACCTGAGGGGAGCGCCAAAACCGGTCTCGTGGTGAGTACCAGGGCAAAGGAGTTTAAGAGGGTACCACCTAACCAGGCAGGACCTCTTGAAAGAAAGAAGGCTTCTAGGATCCTCAAACGGCTGGCCACCAATCCGATACGTGAGGATCAGACATCGAAATTGGATTACCCAGATTATCCCAGTTATCCCAGATTTCGACATCGCTATGACTACCAGCAACAAGCGAGAGAGGTCGATGGAGTCAGCTCAACCAGCGAGCAAGAAGGCCAAAGTAACCAACCGCGGCACATGGTCGAGATCCTTTGCGGAAGTGGTAAAGGATCGGAAAATCATCGGAGTCATCGACCAGAGCGATGAAGGCGGAAGGATCCCAAGAAACCATTGGGGTCTGGTTAGACGGGCCCTTGCGACAGTGGCCTTGAAAGTGCTGGACGAAAACCCAGGCCCGCCACCCGATTGCACAGATGCAGGGTGGTACCAGGGCAACGTAAAGTTGATCGCCTGCGAAGACGAGAGATCGGCAGCACTCTACAAGGCTGCAATTACCAAAGTCGGCGAGGTCTACCCCGGGGCCAAGCTGGCAGTTTGTGAGGCTGCAGACATCCCGTCTCGACCGAGAGCGAGGGTGTGGCTGCCGTCGGAACCATCGGAACCAGAGGCTATACTCAGCCTGCTGACCAGGTTCAACCCAAAACTTCCAACAGACGGTTGGAAGGTGGTCAAGGTGGAGAAAACCGAGCGAGTCACCATGAGCCTGCTTGGAACCCCTCGCAGCCCAACAGCACAGAGTGAACTACGGGTTCGATAAGGTGCAGCTTCGTATTTATGACACCGATAAGATAGCGGCAGACAACCTGGCTGCCTGTGCGTCGTACGAACCCCCGAGCGACGACGAACCAGATCACGAAGAGGACACCCTCACCGGCTACGTGTCAACCGACTCGGAGCTGACGGAGAGCCTGAAACAGCTGTGCACCCAGGACACAACCCGACCAGGACGCTCTGTCCTCCAGGACATAGCGGAGGAAGCGGAGGGTACCCAGCCCGACCCCAGTCCCAAAGATGGTGCAGTTTCTGCAAATTAATCTGCACCACAGCAAGGCAGCATCCGCTGCCCTCCTCACCCGCCTGGCAACAGGCAACATAGACGTAGTCCTCATTCAAGAGCCATGGATTGTTGGTAACAACATCTGTGGCTTATCAACCCCCCTATACAAGCTATTTTACACCAAGGACAAGGGTAAAACCAGAACCTGCATTCTTACAAAAACACACTTTAACACATTTCTTATTCCACAGTTTAGCGAAGGCGACCTTACCACGGTCAGACTGGAGCTAAACGAACACACCCATCACACCATAGCATCATTCTATCTGGCTCACGACCACGAAGGGCCACTACCAAACACCACTACACAACAACTCATACGCACTCACTCATCTAAGGAACTCATCCTGGGTGGGGACGCTAACTCTCACCACACACAATGGGGAAGTACAAACACCAACGAAAGGGGTGAGTTACTCTACGACTATCTCCTTCAATGAAATCTATTCATCTGCAACAAAGGTAATGACCCAACTTTCATCACTAGAAATAGGAGGGAAGTACTAGACATTACTCTAATATCTGATCCCCTACTTAACCAACTAGAAGCGTGGAAGGTGGGGATCGAACACTCATTCTCAGACCACCGCTACATAGAATTTACAATAAGTCTAGACCATCCTCCCGTCGAGAACATCACTTATCTAAGATTAACCAACTGGGGATACTACAAAAATCTCCTCAACAGGAACCTACTCGCTCCCCCGACACGCATACGCAACCGTCAAGAATTAGATAACCTAGTTAACACTTATACTGATATCTGCGGTGAGGCCTTAGAACAGTCAAAACAAAGCACAATCCCCCATGGTGGAACCCAACCCTGGCGAACCTTAAAAGAGAGTGTAGAACTTACTTCAACAAAGCTAAGTATAACAATAGCGAATCCTCCTGGAATCTATATCATTCAAAACTAATACAAAAAGGAAATAAGAATATCAAAGCGAAGAGCCTGGGCTAACTTCTGCAGTAGCATAGAATCTACTGCGGAGGCATCCAGACTCAGAAGAATTCTAGCTAAAGCTCCAGCTACCATTGGCTATCTTAAAACCAATGCTGATGGCTGGACGGAAAACAGTCAGGAAACCCTTGAACTACTGTTAGACACACACTTCCCAAACAATACCCAGGTAGTGGAGGACCTCCACATAGAGGTGAATCTAGACGACCAGAGTATTGCCAACATTTCAAACCCTGACCGCATTCAGTGGGCTGTTAACTCTTTTAAGCCCTTCAAATCACCTGGCCCAGATGGGTTCTTCCCGGCCCAGCTACAACGGACATTAGATATGTCCCTTCCCTGGCTGACAGCCATCTTCCACGGCTGCCTTGCTCTAAACCATATTCCAACAAGGTGGCTGGACGTTAAGGTAATTTTTATACCGAAAGCCGGCAAGCCCTCCCACACCAACCCAAAGGACTTCCGCCCGATCAGTCTCTCTTCCTTCTTGTTGAAGACCCTGGAAAGGCTAATTGACACCCATATCAGACTAACCATCGACCATAGCCTACTCTCTGACGCACAGCATGCGTACCGTAAGGGTAGATCAACCGATACCGCCCTCCACTCTCTAGTGTACAGTATAGAACGAGGCTTCCACAACAAGGAATACTCTCTTGCAGCGTTTCTAGACATAGAAGGCGCCTTCAACAACGTCACCCCAACGGCGATTACTGGTGCTCTGACTGAACTGGGCATTGAGCGGCCCATAGTGGGACTCATACACACCATGCTAACCAGCAGGGTAGTGCACTTCACTATGGGATCGGCCCACTCGACCAGGAATGTCAGTAGAGGAACCCCACAAGGGGGCGTACTCTCACCTCTTCTATGGGATTTGGTGGTCAACAAACTGCTATCACTTCTAGAAGAGGCGGGCACAAAAGTGGTAGCCTACGCGGATGACGTGGTTATCCTACAGCAGGGTAAATTCCCGCAAACCCTTTGTAATCTAATGGAGACAGCCCTATCCACCCTTTCCCGGTGGACGGCTGGCTGTGGACTGGGAGTTAACCCGGAAAAGACCGAACTAGTTCTCTTTACAAGGAAGTACAAGGTACCAATTCTAGTTCCCCCAAAACTACACCAAACGCGCCTAACCTTTAGCAACCAAGCAAAGTACCTAGGTGTCATCCTTGACAAAAAGCTCCTCTGGACTGATAACATCCTAGATCGCACACGCAAAGCGGCCATAGCCCTCTTCGCTCGTAAAAAAGCCATAGGGAGGAAGTGGGGTTTCTCCCCCATGATAGTTCACTGGCTATATACTGCAATAGTCAGGCCCATTCTCCTCTACGGAAACATCGTTTGGTGGCCTTCTCTAGATAAGAACTGCAACCTCCGGATCCTTCACAAGATCCAAAGGAGCGCAGAGCTCTGCATCAGTGGGGCGCTGCGCACTACCGCCACTGAGGCACTAAACACAATTCTCGATCTCCAACCCCTGGACCTACTTGCCAAAAGCTGGGCATCTGCAACAGCGCTGAGGCTCTGTGAAGCAGCGGCATGGACAACGGGCTCCACGGGTCACTCCATTATCCTATCAAAACATTCACCCCTACCACGTTATACAGACTACGTCCCACCCATAGTCAACTTCGAAAGAAGATACAAAATTTATATACCCACCCGTTCAGACTGGGACAACCTCCCACATCAATTCGTAAACGCCGTCAACATATACACGGACGGCTCCAAGTTTAACTCCCAAACAGGTGGGGGAGTCTTCTCCCCCGAACTAGACATAAAAGTCTCATTCCGCCTACCAGACCACTGTAGTGTTTTCCCAGCGGAAGTGATGGCAATTCAGGAAGCCACTACCCACCTGAACACGTCTGTACATAAAGACAGTGATATCTTCATCTTCTCGGATAGTCAAGCTGCTCTCAGGGCCCTCGACTCCTACACAACGAGCTCAAAAACAATCTCTGAATGCCGCAAATCTCTTAACGAGATGGCCACTCATCTGAGAATCAACCTCATCTGGGTGCCTGGGCACCGCAACATTGAGGGCAACTGCATAGCAGACGAGCTGGCAAGACAGGGGACAACCGCCGATATCCTTCGTGATAAGGACACGGTAGGGATGCCCATGGCTACCTGCAAGCTCCATCTCAGGCAGAGATTGTATACTCTTTCCAACAACCGTTGGAACTCAATCTCAACATGCCACAATTCTAGACTCACATGGCCAAACTGTAACACGAAAAGAACAAAAACTCTCCTACAATGTAGCAGGGAGGACATCTCCACTCTCCTAAATGCCCTCACGGGCCACTGTCTTATAGGGACTCATGCGATAAGGCTGGGTCTAAGTAACCACGACTTCTGCCGCAGCTGCAAAGAGATAGACGAAGAGGAGAGCATCGAACACCTCCTATGCTTCTGCCCAGCGCATAACCTAAAGCGCTTTCAAACCCTAGGTAGCTACACACTTCCGAACCTTGCGGCCATTCAGGACGTAAGCATTCAAAAACTACTATGTTTCTTAAGAAGAACAGAATACTTCGCGAAGGCAGAAAACCCATGAGCTAGGGAAACGGATCTTTCAGAGATCATGTGGTATCACAAGGGGCCCATTGTGGCCTAAGTGAGGGGACTAATATTTAGTCTCCAACCACTCCTACCTAACCTAACCTAACCTAACCTAACCTAACATTTACTAAAAAAAATTCGCATTATTCAAAAGGCAAGGGTGCACAAAAGTAGTATGGAAACGCGGATTCTGGGACAATTAGCATATTAACGGCCCCAAACCCCTTCTGGGACAATTAGCATAATCCAATAAATAAGTGATTTTAATGGACTTTGAACTCATAAAAATGTCACGATCATGTCTATAAAGAGTATACTTAATTACCCCCATCGCCCCCACATCCCCATGTGACAATATTGATCATGTATCCTTCCCCTCATTATGTGCAATTAATAGTCAGGTGAGAAAGGTGCACGTGTGAAAGGTCGCACAACCATAGTATCCAAAGGTTGTTATCTTACAGGAACATATCCGATCATGTTGGGGAAAGGTGTGATCACGTTCCCTTTTGCCTCATTATCACAGGTGTTGCTGTGCACGTGTGAAAGGTCGCACACCCAAAGTATTCAAAGATGGTTATCTTAGAGGAACATGTCCGATCATGTTGGGGAATAATGTTTTCTATGATTGTAAAACTAATTTAGAAGTCAAAAGAACCTCAATAAAATAAATCTCACAAGTTAATGATTCTCAGATGTGAAATATTTTCAAACACACATTTTTGTTTCCGCCCCAGAACGTTTAACTGGTAAATTCTCTTAGATTCTCTCCTTTCCACAAATGGGTCATAAACATGTCATAAAAGGGATTCAAGCAAGAGCTACCCGAACATGCGCACCTGTCCATTACCTGACCGCAATAAAAGGGACACATGCACAAGCCTGAAGGCGCACGCTCATTGACAAGCGCAATAAAAGGGACACATGCACAAGCCTAAAGGCGCACGCTCATTGACAAGATCATGGGCCTCACGCCAACGACCTCACGGCTGACTGCTAGCTCTAATACGTTCCCATAATAGGGGTTGAAATCACGACCGCGCAACAACTCGCAAGTTGCCGACATATCTCAGTCAAGGAAATATTTTTCATTCTCCATACCTGTAAATTTAACTCGAAATAAAAAGTCAGAAGTGTATTTTGTAGCATAATAATACATTGATTCATTTATTTTGGTATTGCGAACGTTTTTACGTTATTTAATCTTTTTCATTTTTTTTTCAAGATTATAGTATATATTCATAATGTTGAGTGCTTCCTTTTTGTAATCCGAAATTCGATGGCATACACAAGTATCAACACCCTCAGTGGCTGCATCATTGCTCCACACGCAGGTGTTTATATGATTTCCATGAATAGATATTTTCATATTACCTCCATCACATTCAAAGAGTTTTGATTGTATGAACTGGAGCCGTACATAGTGTGCATTGAACAGAATTCCGTCAAATGCGTTCAGAAAATTATTTATTTTAACTGAATGCATGTTGTCTATCTAAGTCAACAATCTCGTCTTACACTTTTAAACGTGGTTACACAACTTATAAGGAAATTTTATATAGGTTTTCATCTTCATCTTTTACCCAAAGATGTGCATTCTCGAAATTCAACAAATGAAAATCTTTTATTTTTCCTTTTCTTTTACCCAAAGATGTACATTCTCGAAATTCAACAAATGAAAATCTTTGATTTTTCCCAAACTCTAAATGATTTTTACCAAACTGTCCCCTATTGGCTACCTGAGTATGATTGTGTGTATAAATTGACAAGATCTATCTTTTCCCACCTGCAGCAAAGTATGTGCGACCTCTTCTAACCAACACTCTCCTTTATTCTATGATTTTGTGTCTCCTTTATCGATTTGATGGTGTCCTATTGGTTACACTTGTATCAAATATTTTTCAAAAACAATACTTCTCATCTCTTCTAACCAATGAATAGTCAATGTAACCTACTAGAATTACCTAAGTTTTTGAATTTAAAAAAATCTTAAGGATGCACCTCTCATCTTCAATATTATCGTTCACGCCCACTTCAAACACTATAAATGATCGAGGACAATAGTTAGTCTTCCAAAAATAGTCTTGAAGTGGGATACTCTGCTACGTCAAACGCAACTTAAGTAAAAGTGAAACAGTGATCGTGAAAAAAGAGTTTAAACTAAAAGAATAAAATAAAATGAATAACCAAAATCAGTATTGTCAGTCCTGCAAGTGTTTCTTGCAAAAGAATAAGTGGGCAAACCATGTCCGTTCGGAGGTGCATAAGCGAAATGCAATTCAACCCCTTGACGGAAGAGTCAAAAAAATTTCTGAGGGATTCAAGGGAAGAATACTGCATTACATGTACATATGTAAACGATGGATCGGACTTGATCTTACCTGAGAGTTTCTTGAATGAAGCTGGATTGTCACTGCTACCTCATCTCAGCATTCTATTAGAAAGTTATACTTCAGCAAAAGTCAACTTTGATTTGTTTGCAGAGTATATACTTTTTAAAGATGACTCTGAGAAAATTGAAATGAAAAGCTTTCAAAGTAAAATGACGATCATGAATAAAGATTCTGATTTAGAATGCATCTTTCATGAACATACCATGGAAATAATTTCTAAAACTCAAGAATTTCAAGAGAGAGACAGCGGATGGTCTCTTTTAAAATTGATTCGCTTGGAAATGAATGTGAACCACTATACACCGATGGCTGGTTCGTCCTTTATACCACTACCTCGTTTCCTTTTGACAAAAAAAGCAATAGTCAATGTTTGTAATGAAAATGATCAATATTGTTTTAAATGGGCGTTGATTTCTGCCTTAAAAATTGTTAACAGGCCGCAAAGATGTTCGGCATATAATATTGATGTATCGCTGGAGATAATTTATATAAGTGAGGAGGGCGCAATTTTTCTGCAATGTGTGCTTGAATTTTTCCGGAACCCAGGAAGCTGCATTGAAACACAAGACGCTCTGCAGTAGGAAGGTTTCAAAGATGCCGCACCCCCAAAATAATACACTGAAATTTACCCAAACTCAACATCAGCTTCAAGTTCCATTTGTTGTCTATGCGGATTTTGAATGCATTCTGGAACCAAAAAATCTTGAAGTGAGCCCCAAATTATTTAATATTAATGAACATATTCCAATATTATATGCGTATTATATAAAGTGTGCTTTTGATTCTAAACTAGATAAATTTGTTTTAGAAACAGGAAAAAATTCAGGAATAAGTTTTGTAAATTCATTGATAAAAGATTTAACTAAATTGAGTGATGACTACTTACATAAAATAGTTCCTATGAAAATGACTTTGAATGACCAGCAAAAATTTGATAATTCATTGAATTGTTCTATTTGTCAGACAGTTTTAGGGACTGATAGGGTTAGAGATCATTGTCATTTCACAGGTCGCTTTAGAGGTGCAGCCCACTCTAAATGTAACTTGGATTATAAAGTTAACAAATTCATACCAGTATTTTTTCATAATTTTTCGAAATACGACTGTCATTTATTTATACAAGAGTTGGGAAAGATTCCCGGTGAAATTTCCGTAATTCCAATAAATAAGGAAAACTATATTTCTGTTTCTAAAATAATTAAATGCTTTAGTGGAAATAGTTTTGAAATTCGTTTTCTGGATACGTATAGATTTATGCCATCAAGTTTAGATACCCTAGCTTCTAATTTAGTTGATGATCAAATGAATACTGTAAAGTCATTTTTTAGTAATGATATTGAATTTCAACTAATGCGTAAGAAGGGTATATTTCCCTATGAATATTTAGATTCCGCTAGTAGACTCGAGGAAACTTCCCTCCCACCAAGGGAAGCATTCTATAGTAATTTAACGGAAAGGGAATGCTCTCAGGAAGATTATGATCACGCTCTTAAAGTTTGGACCCATTTCTCATGTTCAACTCTTAAAGATTATTTAGAACTATATTTGAAAACTGATGTATTCCTTTTAACTGACATTTTTGAAAACTTCCGAAAAATTTGTATGCAAATTTATTCACTTGACCCAGCTCAGTATTTTACGACACCAGGTCTATCTTGGGAAGCAATGTTGAAAACTACAAATATTCAACTTGAATTGCTGACAGATATAGATATGTATAGATTTATTCAAAGTAGCATTCGAGGTGGTTTAGTTCAATGTTGTCATAGATATACAAAAGCAAATAATAAGTATTTGTCAGATTATGATTCCTCGAAGGAGTCTTCATTTTTAATGTATGTGGATGCGAATAACTTGTATGGTTGGGCAATGTCACAACCTTTACCATATAAAGACTTTAAGTGGATGTCTACTACAGACATAGACAATTTTAATATTCATAATATTCCATTTGATAGCAACTACGGTTATTTTTTGGAAGTGGACTTAATATATCCATACCGTTTACAAGATCTTCATAATGATCTTCCATTTTGTCCGTCAAATTGTCTGGCCTCAAAAGAGGATAAGGTAAAAAAATTAATTGCTGAACTGGGAAATAAGAAAAATTATGTAATACATTATAGGAATTTGCAACAATGTATACAGAATGGGTTAGTACTGAAAAAGATTCATAGAGGAGTTCAATTCTTACAAAAACCTTGGTTAAAGAATTACATTGATCTAAATACTTTACATAGGCAAAATGCAAAAAATAAATTTGAAAAAGATTTTTTTAAATTAATGAATAATTCTGTATACGGAAAAACAATGGAAGATCCCGAGCGCAGGGTTGATATTAAGCTTATTGGCACATGGGAAGCTCCGGATAGCTCGAAGACTGGACGAAAAGCACATTGTGCCAAAACTTTAATTTCAAAATCCAATTTTCATAGTGCAACTAAAATTAATGATAATTTCTATGCGATTCAAATGAAAAGATTGTCCGTTCTATTTAATAAGCCAATGTATTTAGGATTTGCAGTATTAGACTTATCGAAATGGAAAATGTATGATTTTCACTATCAATATATGAAGCCAAAATTTCAGGAAAAGTTACTCTTAAATTATATGGATGCTGATTCATTTATCTATACAAAAAAAACTGAAGATTTTTATAAAGATATTCGTAATGATCTTGAAGCAAAATTTGATACATCTGACTATTCAGATGAAAGAATTAATCTATATAACTTCAAAAGAGTTAACAAAAAAAGTTTAGGATTTTTTAAAGATGAACTTAACGGTAAACTCATGACAGAATTTGTAGGTCTGTGCTCAAAGGTTTATTGTTATAGAATAGATCAAGTTGAATCTTCACATAATAAAGCAAAGGGAGTGAGTTCACGAAATCTTACAATTGAACACTATAAAAATGTTTTATTATCTGGGGCCTCACTATATGGTAATAGAACAATGTTTAGATCAAAAGCACACAAAATAACTACAGTTAAAGTAAATTAAAAAATTCTTTGTGGCAAAGACAATAAAAGAAAACGTAATGTTAAAGAAAAACAATTTTTAGAGTTAAGTAACGAAGACCATGGTACGACATCAATAAAACATCAGAGATTAATTGAAAAAGATATTTTAGAAAATGTTGAATGGTTAGAATCAAATTCACTTTGCTTGGGTGAGATGATACAAAATAATTATGTGAACGACAGAGAATCATTAGATAGCCTTAAATTTCAAAAGGAACATATTGAAAAAGAACTATTTTATAAATCAGTTGAATTGGAGATGTTTTATTATGATCGAGACTTTGGAAAATATAAATGAAAATGATTTTGAGTTTGTAAAAAGTATTTTTATTATATTTAATTTTAGTTTAAGACATTGTACAAAAATATTAATATTAAACTTAATATAAGATAAGATAAATATATAAATAAAATTAATTAAATAAATCATTTATTATACTACAAAATGTCTTTTTTATTTATCCAGCTAGTCTTTGAAAACCCGAGCCACTTAACCAAAACTTTATTTCCTTTTCGCCTTACAACTTTTTTAACTAGGTATGTGTGGGGAAATCGTGTTTTTTTCAGTTCTTCTTTATAGAATCCGCCCTGAATCGGGATACCATCTAAATCTTCAAGTAAGTATGTTTTAGGATATGTATTCTTCACCTTTCTAATTTTAAAGATTTCAGTTGTATAGTTTGGTGTATACCATTTCTCAAAGACATGTTTATATTTACTGATACGAACGTGGTCCCCCTTACGGAATTTACTTGCAACAAATATTTTCAGGTGATTATACGAAGTTTGTAATATTTGTTTTTCATTGGAGGAATTGACTTTACTTGAACTCATTTTTATTGTTCTATGCACTCTATTATTGTATTTATTAATTAATTGTTTATACATACCTATCCGCTTATATTTTCCATTGAAACTAAACTCACGCCACATTAATTCTTTAAGAGTTCTATTGAAACGTTCAACTATTGATGCTTTTAGAGTACTGAAGGTTGAATAATGATTTATCCTATAACTTTTCATTAAAACCTTAAATTTAGAATTAAAGAATTCAGTGCCATCATCAGTTTGCAAGTTTTTTGGTGTTCCATGACCCGATTTAAATATTCTCTCCATGGCTTGGGAAACATCATTTGCATTTTTTGATTTTAATGCCTCACCCCAAGCATATTTCGAAAATGTGTCTATAACAGTCAACAAGTATCGGTACCCATCATTAGATTTTGAAAAGGCTCCCATTTCAACCAAATCTGCTTGCCACAGATCGTTTATACCCCTTGTAATGACTCGTCTTCGTTGAAAGTTTTTTCGAGATGGTCCGTGCAACTCATTTACGATTTCTCGCTTAATAATATTCTTCTAATAGGCTGAAAAGCGACACCTTCTAACTCAATTGTGGTTTTTTTCGGTAATGATACCGGTTTTGTTACATATTTAAATATATAGTCCTCAATGGATTTAATCTTTTCCAGAATTTTGGTAAAAATTTGGTCAGCGCTGTCTGCCCTCTTATTATTCAATTCAATTTTATTTTCTAAGCTTGAAATTTTTGTGAGTCGACGATTAACATTTTGAGTTATAATTTTCCTTAAATCTTCTCCCAACTTTCCGAGAATCTCATCAGTATATTGTTTCGTTGGTAGATCATTGTTGTCTAAAGGCTTAGATTCGTTTTTGATACGTTTATTTTGAGCATTTAGATTACCGTCCTCATCGATGAATAACCCCTCAGTAGAATTAACACGTCTTTTCAAATTTTCTGATCGTTCCTTATCAACAGAAAAATGTCCAAACTTGTCGACAGACATGATGTTTATAAATGTAAAACATATTTGTCCTTCTTATTTATACCCATTAAAATATAATCCTTTCTTCACGCAATTCCTCTAATATTGAAAAAATTTCGTTATTGTGGCTGGTGTTACCCGCTCCTTTTGATGCTACTAAAATTTCTAACCGTTCGACTAACTCATTTACATCATTCCAATATACATAGTTTGGATTTGATTTCTGAAGTCATGTAACCAAAACCTGTTTTTGAGCGAAGTGGAGAAGATGTTGTAGGACTGAAATCTTTGTCTATCAACTTCTTAATAATATGGCTATATTTGAATGCTCGTGTACCCTTGATTCTGTTATTAGGTTTAAAGCCTACTCTATGTATATTCGTTTCTAAAATAATTTTTTTATACATTTTCAAGTCTTGATCATCATAGTTTTCAGGTTTACTAAGAAATATTAGAGAGTACAGACCAGGAGACAGATCACAACTCATTCCACTAGAAAATGTTATTTTATTATTTTTAATTTTTATTTCTTTATCTCCCAATGTTAATGAATTGTTTGCAGTTTTTTTAGGTCCATAACCTTTATCCAACACATTTCCTCTGGTCAAATTACTGATACTAAAATCATAATTATAACTAGTGTTATTATCTTCTAGCTCTGCATCCATACCCATATCGGCCTCTCCTGTATACATTGGTAAGAGTGTTGTCCCTTCTTCTTCTTCACTCTTTTCCGTCTCCTTTTTCTCATCTTCTATATCTTCCTCTATATTCGTCTGTGAAAAGAATTGATTAAAGGAATCACTATTATCGAAAGACCTTGGTGGAGTTATGTTTCGATTAGACTGCAGATCTTTCTCATGAGTTGTAAAGTATAAATCGTCAAGCTCTCTCTCATTACCATCGTATGTTTTAATTTGCTTCATTTCACGCTTTACTTTTATACTATCTTTTACATTAGAAACCTTTTGTTTTTTATTTTCCTAACCAATTTAATGTAAGGGTTCAGTAATAGGTTTAAAAGTCTCCTCCAATTGTAAATTCGTATGATTTTTGACTTGTTTGAGATCATCGAATTTTCGCTTCAAAGCAAATCTAGCTTTGGTTAACTGTGACAAAATATTCATTGTAGTATATTTTACAAACTTTATAGGTAAAAGATTTTAAATTTCCGAAATTTATGTAGTCATTCCTCAGTTACTAAACAATTACTGTTTAGGGAACGCCATAATCTGTAATATTTATACACCATTTCCGAATAAAAAAAGATTCGATACATTTTCTTCATTATATTCAAAAAAGTGTATATATTGTTATATTCTTAAAATCTCAATCTTTTTAATCATTACTGACTTATTTCTAAATACAAATTGTCATTACTTTTATAAATATTAAATTTTCCATCAACCAACCAACTCGAGAGCAATAGATTCTCCAACCTTTGTTGTTTTGCGCTCCGCCTTGAGGATCGGGAATCTTACATTTTCAGGCATCCTTGTCTTCGATAGCAGTGTCTTTTTATTAAATTTATTGAACTCTTTAATTACAATATTCATCTGGTTTTCCTGATTCATGATGGTTGTTTAATTAATTACAATATTCATCTGGTTTTCCTGATTCATGATGGTTGTTGAGGTTTTTGGACTTGGTACAGTTGTTCCACGTTGTATTTAGCTGTATTTTGATGTTTACTACCTGTATAGCAGTTGTTCAGTACTTGTTTCGTACTTGCTTACTACTTGTTTTAGCTGGTTAATAGCTGTTATTAGATGGTTATTATCTGTTTAGTAGCTGTTAACTGGTTGTTTACTAGTTGTTATAAGCTGGTCACCAGCTGGTTTGTGCTGTTATGAGCTGTTATAGTTTTTTTGTTAAGAATGATCAAAAATTCTTGTCCTCTAGATGACGTTCGATGTGAAGTAAAAACTTAGACTGTGAATTTGAACGCGTGCAGGTCCACTTTTTATACTATACAGAGTTCACACATACACGTACCCATACATTGATTTTCAACCCCCCAAATGTAAATTAACCATTTAAATATACCGGTTTTGACTCCACATCTTCTACGAAAGAAAGTAGAAAAGCGAGGCACAGGTGTCCACAGTTGTATGTTTCAAAGTCTTGAACTCTATCGTAATTGTATTGTATTCTATGACCCAAGTATTTCACAACTTCTCTAGGTGGCTGAAGATTTCCAAAACTATCGAAATAATGTATATTATTTTTATTTTTATTATATGCAACCCAATGTGTACCACTTGATCGTGAATTATCTAGGCTTACTATACCACACTCCCGACTTTTTGGTGCTTCTGGAAGTAGATCTCTCATAAACACTCCTCTAAAATGTGGGATATATTTCTTAGCAAAATGTATAATGTCTATACTTGATAGTGGTCTATTGGGTAGCAGAGAAATTAGTTTTTTCGCTTCTTAATTCCTTTCCCCTTACTGTAGGGCTTAAGAAAGAAACCATAACCCTTTCTATAGGGCTTGAGATATAGTCCTTCTCCTACAGCAACACTTTCAATTTTCCTGTTGTGACGTTTTTTCTCCTCCATATCTCTATTAGCCATTCTCGCATTGTTAATTGTTTTTGCAATTGCTGCACTACCACTTGCTAAAATACCAAGAGCGCTGAGGGCTGTCAAGATCGGCACGATTGGTAGAAAACCTCCAATTTTGGGTACATTAATAACACGAGGTACTTTAACATTTTTCTTAGAACCGATTGATTGATGAATTGATTTACGTGCAACTTTAATTGCACTCATAATGTCTAATAGTTTTTGTTTTTTTAATGTCTTAGTAGCAACATTAATAACAGTCGAAAGGTTTGTCTTCTTTTGTCTCATTTTATTCTTCAACATCTTTCTCTTTCCTTTCTTTTCCGTTTTATTCAATCCCATACCAAATTTTTTCTTGGCTTTCATTATATTTGTAACAAAGTATGCTGCTGCTTTTTCACCAAGACTGCTATCTGGTGCCTTGACACGCGACCAGGCTTTGTCAATTAATATGGAGTCTGCCCTATGTCGTTCACTCAATGCCTTGTTTTGAGAATATGCAATATCGTGCTCTTTGCAAGCTTCATCCAATGGGTTTATTCCTTGATCACCACGTTCCAACCGTTTCTGTAACTTTGTACCTGGTCCACAAAAATTATATCCCGGAATATGGGCTTCAAACGGTAATGTATTGATTAGCTTATCGACAAGACCAACACCGTGTTTACAATTAAAAATACGACTGATGCGATTATAAAAACGTTTCCCCATTTTATTGATGTTTAATCATCAAAGATTTCTCATTGAATGAGGTACATTAGATTAAAAGATGCGTTTAACAAGTCAAAAACAAAAAATTTTAGTTAGAAATATTAACGATGAAAACGAGAAAAATGTACCGCCACGACATAGTGCTCTCTTACCGAACACAATAAGGGCTCTAATTGTTGGGCCTTCGAATTGTGGTAAAACTAATATTATGTTAAGTCTAATAGAGAGTCCTAATGAGTAGTAGGGAAACGCGGATTCTGGGACAATTAGCATATTAATGGCCCCAAGCCCCCCCTCCCCCTCATTAACCTATGCGGGTTCTGGGACAATTAGCATAATCCAATAAATTAAGTGATTTTAATGGACTTTGAACTCATAAAAATGTCACGATCATGTCTATAAATAGTATACTTAATTGCCCCCCCATCGCCCCCACATCCCCATGTGACAATATTGATCATGTATCCTTCCCCTCATTATGTGCAATTAATAGTCAGGTGAGAAAGGTGCACGTGTGAAAGGTCGCACAACCATAGTATCCAAAGGTTATTATCTTACAGGAACATATCCGATCATGTTGGGGAAAGGTGTGATCACGTACCCTTTTGCCTCATTATCACAGGTGTTGCTGTGCACGTGTGAAAGGTCGCACACCCAAAGTATTCAAAGATGGTTATCTTAGAGGAACATGTCCGATCATGTTGGGGAATAACGTTTCCTATGATTGTAAAATTAATTTAGAAATCAAAAGAACCCCAATAAAATGAATCTCACAAGTTAATAATTCTCAGATGTCGAATATTTTCAAACAGACATTTTTGTTTCCGCCCCAGAAGGTTTAACTGGTAAATTCTCTAAGATTCTCTCCTTTCCACAAACGGGTCATAAACATATCATAAAAGGGATTCAAGCAAGAGCTAGCCGAACATGCGCACCTGTCTATTACCTGACCGGAATAAAAGGGACACATGCACAAGTCTGAAGGCGCACGCCCATTGACAAAATCATGAGCCTCACGCCAACGACCTCACGGCTAAGTGCGAGCTCTAATACGTTCCCATAATAGGGGTTGAAGTCACGACCGCGCAACAACTCGCAAGTAGCCGACATATCTCAGTCAAGGAAATATTTTCCATTCTCCGTACCTGTAATTTTAACTCGAAATAAAATGTCAGAAGTTTATTTTGTACCATAAAAATACATTTATTCATTTACATTTATTTATTTTGGTATTGCGAACATTTTTTTTTTTTTTTTTTATATATATAGAAATTTATTTTCTGTTATGATTCCGGCGATTTGCATAGAAGAAGCAGGCGCACGTTTCCGACGTCATTTCTGGATTACAAAATGTAAAGTGTTCACCATAATTCGTAGTTTTGAGGTCATGACCACCTCGATTCATGAACATAGTTTTTGTGTTTAGAAGGTATTGAAAGTGCTGACCAATTATCTCTCCTTTAAATTGTTCAATAAATTGGTCAATTTCCTCATGAAACTTAATTTGGTTAATTTTGTTTTCTTCCACATCCTTACACATCTAGTCTCGACTTTAAAATAATGTATAAAAATTATTTTATTGTTTTGAAGCTACTTTTAAAAAATGTCAAAATAATGTATGCATTGTTTAGAGCACAAACCCCGCCCTTAAGGTGTGTTTCACAATAGGGAAACCGGTTTCCTTTAAACCTGTTTAATGACGGACAGCCCATTTCCTCGACATTAATGAGCTGACGACTCCCAAAAAACGTCTGTAGAAATCGTTTCTTTTCCACACCTTTACAAATAATTTGTTTTCCGCTTGTAATTGTCCTTAGATACTTTCGAGTTTGTGGAAAACTATTTTCTCCATCGTTCCAAAAAATTTTGTGATGTGTATTGGTTAACCAAATTGCAGTCTTTCGAGATTTTGTATTTAGCAAAGTAAAATCATATGGTGATTCTATTAAAAAACTATTATTCAAGTCTGGTTCTTTTTCGAATACAATTCCGATTTCCTTTAGAATAAAATTATTATTATTATCAAAGAAACCTTGAACATCAATCGAAACAGTATCTTTCAACATTTTTCTAATGTTAAACAACTCGTTGTACTAGTCCGTATAATGGGTTATATTCAACTAAACGGTCTTGTATGAGGAGACAATAATCTTGGGTATTTTCATGACTTGGTGTCTTTAGTTCTATTGAAATTCTCACATCAATAGGACCAATTTTACTGATTCATTTTGATATGAAAGATCAACCACAATAATAGGGGTCTTCAATTTAAATTCATTTGGGGTCAAAAATGGTTGTGATTCACGATTAACTAGATTGAAATCTTGTATACATTTCATATAGGTGAGCATACTGATTCTTACTAAAATCAACATTCAGATTATCATATGGATATGACTCTGAATTCAAGTGAACTTTCAAGTTTGATAAGTTATTTGTGATAAGTTCTCCATTTAGTGTAAATCCAATTATAGCAAATCTTGGTTTTTCGCGGTTAGCCGACAATTTCACATTCCAGCTGTGTTGACTTCCATACCCCAATTTGGGGTTAACATATGAATCCCAACTCCGGAATGCGATTGGTAGGTTTACACCACTTTTAATAATATCGTACATCTTAATTTTTGCAAAATCGCTCGGAGTTACATGGGGAATTTTCCAGGTTATATTCGTCATTTCCAACTTAAAAGTTTGTTCATTTCTGGTTTGTTCAAACACATCACCAAGATTCTTAGTTAGCATCAACACTAGTTCGTGTTTACAATTTAACAAAACTTTTTTATAATCCTCAGCAAATCCCAATAAATTTTTTAATGGTACAGAAAAGTTAAAGTGGGGTCCCGTAGATATTTCGTCCCCACTGTTCCATCCGGAATTTAATAGATTTTGACTTTGAAGATTATCCAGAGATATATAATTTTTTAGGGTTGTAGTCATACCGACATAGACTTGACACGTTGGACTCGTTGTATTTAGTTGTTACCTAGCAGTATTTTGATGGTTACTTTCTTTTTAGTCTTGCTTTTGGATGGTTACTTTTTGTATAGTACCTGTACAGTACTTGATTTTGGATGGTTACTATCTGTATAGTATCTGTAAAGTACTTGGTTTTAGATGATAACTAAATGTTAACAAGTATTATGAGTCGCTATAGTCTCTTGTTAAGAACTATCAAAGTACACAAGTTAAAGTTTCTAAGATGTGTTAGCCAAACACACTTGCAGTGAACTATCATTACCTGACCGTCATCAAAGTCACATGCCCAAGACCCAACGACATTGAATAAAATACTTCCCCTTCATTTGTACCTGGAGTTTTAATTACAGTCAGATACAAAATTTGTAGGATTATTCAATATTTCTTTATATATTTTATTATTGTAAACATATTTCATTAAATTCAAAATTAATTATATTTTATGTATATTTGTATATAATTAATTTTCTTACTTCAGCCCTCTGTAAGAAACATGTCGCTTATTAATCTTCGTTCCAAGCGTAGATTTTCGCTTGGTTCCCATAGATAGATGTAAAATAGTTCTCACAATGTAATCTTTTTCAGATGCTGAATTATTTTTAAAGCATTCATTTGTTCCATCCCATAATAATATTGTAACATATTTCGAAGGCATCATTAGCTAGCATAGGAGCGCCTATCAATTTAATTTTTGATTGAAGTTTATGATAGAGGTGTTGGGACCTGGTAATATCGGTTTTTGTTGTCAACTATTTTTCTAGTTCTAGTTTTCTAATTCTATTCTATTTGTATACTATTTGTATGAGTAAGGCATCATTGTCTAAGATTCTGAATAAGTTTAATAAACTCTTTAATTACAATACTGATTAGCTGGTTACTATATATTTAGTAGATGTATACAAGTTGTTTAGTATCTGGTTTGATATGTTTAATAGATGTATACAAGTTGTTTACTAGATGTATACAAGTTGTTTACTAGATGTTTAGTATCTGGCTACTATATATTTAGTAGATGTATACAAGTTGTTTAGGATCTGGTTACTATATATTTAGTAGATGTATACAAGTTGTTTAGTATCTGGTTTCTATATGTTTAATAGATGTATACAAGTTGTTTACTAGATGTATACAAGTTGTTTACTAGCTATTTAGTATCTGGTTACTATATATTTAGTAGATGTATACAAGTTGTTTAGTTCTGGTTACAATATATTTAGTAGATGTATGCAAGTTGTTTAGTATCTATGTTTAGTAGATGTATATAAGTTGGTTACTAGATGTATACAAGTTGTTTACTAGCTGTTTAGTATCTGGTTTCTATATGATTAGTAGATGTATACAAGGTGTTTAATAGATGTATACAAGTTGCTTACTAGCTGTTTAGTAACTGATTTATATATCTTTAATATCTGTTTACTTTAGCTGGTTACTAGTTGTTATTAACGTCTACGAGCTTTTATAGTCTTTTGTTAAGAATGATCAAAAATTCTTGATCACTATACGACTTTCGATGTGAAGTAAAAACTTACACTCTGATTTTCAGTGTGTTTGCTATGTACGTAAGAAAGAATGCAAAGCCAAAATAGCTCAAGATTGATATATAAATCTTAGAGGAATATGTCCGATTATGTTGGGGGAAGATGTATCCTGTGATTGTAAAACTAATTAAGATATAAATTGTTCACAAGTTGTCTAAAAGCTGTGTAGAAGCTGCTTTGATAAACAATTTTGATTCATAATTACAGATATTAAGAATATATAATAATATCATCCACTTTAACTAGTATATTGTTAAAATAAAACATTTCCATTTTTCATATTCTTTCATCTTATGTAGGTATAATAAATGTAATCTTAACTACGATAGCTAGCCTTACATCCCATAACTATAGTTATTAGCTACAATAAAATGTCTAGAAAGAACAAAATATATGAATGTCCAAAAACCATTTAAAACTAACTATAATTGGGAAAGTAATTGAAATCGCTCCGGCGTAATACAGTAAAAAACAAAAAACACTGTGATTATCCCATTTTCTATCACCATAACAAATATGTATACCCACACTTAAATGACCAATTATATCCTTTGTCCAAAAATGTCTGTGACTTTCACTTATAAATTTGTCACCGATAATTTAAATCCCATTAAGCAAACCACCCATTGCTAACCGTACCATAACCCCAGAGTCAAGTTGGTTACCTACAATAAACATAGGTGGTGGTGTAAAGGATTGGTAAAATGCCTCGACGCAGGCGCAAATGTCATAAAAAATGATCATAAAAATATAATTAGGAAAGTATTTTTTATTTGCGAACCATTTATAACTGTTACCAACAACACAAATAGTTATGTTACAAAGGATTTGCTTCAATGCCTCGACGCAGGCGCAAAGGTCAAGGTATTGGAAAAAAAATTCATGGAATATTATCCCTTCATAAAAGAGGTCATATAATATATAATTAGGAAAGTATTTTTTATTTGCGAACAATTTATAAATGTTACCAACAACACAAATAGTTGTTACAAAGGATTGCTAAAATACCTTGATGCAGGCGCAAAGGTCAAGGTATTGGAAAAAAATTCATGGAATATTATCCCTTCATAAAAGAGGTCATAAAATATATAATTAGGAAAGTATTTTTTATTTGCGAACAATTTATAAATGTTACCAACAACACAAATAGTTGTTACAAAGGATTGCTAAAATACCTTGATGCAGGCGCAAAGGTCAAGGTAATGGAAAAATTCATGGAATATTATCCCTTGACCAAAAACGAAAGTTTCTTCTATTTGGATAATAAAAAAATATATATTAATTCAATACTTTGATTTTTCCATCAAAATGCTTGATAAATCTAGTTGTTTGATATTCTCTAACTAATTGAGTAATATGTTTTCATGTGCCTATTTAATTTACCAAAAACAGTATTAGTCTTCTCTCATAAAATCCCTCTAATTCCCCACCGGTGAAATATATGTTCCTCATATTTAATAATGATGGTTTGTCATAGATGGGTACTTGTAATTCATATTTAAGATACTTACATCCTTCTCTAACTAATATCCTTTTATCCATCATGTAAACAGGTTTAGAATTGTATTGCGTGCTTCAACCCCTAGCCACACCCACCACTGTA
This sequence comes from Drosophila subpulchrella, assembly GCF_014743375.2. Classification (NCBI taxonomy): domain Eukaryota; kingdom Metazoa; phylum Arthropoda; class Insecta; order Diptera; family Drosophilidae; genus Drosophila; species Drosophila subpulchrella. The sequence goes on along the minus strand of NW_023665730.1, from coordinate 137,324 downwards.
ACAGATTTCACTTTTCCAATGGCTGCCCCAGCTACCTAAACTGTACATTTCTTTTGATTTTCTCTTTTCCTTTCTAAGCAATGTACACAATTTTTAAACTGGTTCTGACCTCCCTCTTTAATGGCATCCTCTACTTTATTTTCGTTATATTTCTGATCTTTTCCTAACAGTAGGTTGTTAAACTTTTATTATTTTATGGGATTATTGAGCACCCGAAATCCCTGATATTAAGTCATAACATGTAACTAGCAGAATATAGTAAAATACATTAGACTCTAAAAAGACCAGATTTACCTACAATTCAATTTACCATCTACAATCCCTGGAGAAGAGCTTAGTATTTGCAGTTTAATTTTCAAATTTATTGATTTCACAGATTCCCGCTGGTAAATACCAATTTTTAACAAATGGCTGCCAACTCCATACCATTCAGACACTGGTTTACAACCTCATAGAACTGACTCTCAAGGTATCTGTAATGCCCAATATATTTCTGTCTCTTTTCTTCTAATCAATATTAAAAAATTTCATAAACTGGTTTTGGAGTTCATTTTATTCTTAGAATTAAATTATTAAAAATTATTAAGCCAACAGAGATAATAATGATTTTGTGATAGTATCCCGTTAATAATACATACATAATTCTTATTTGTATATTTTCAAATTTTTTTATTTTAGAAAATTATTCATTAATCACATTCAAATAATATTCATAATATATCTTACAATTTTTTAAATTTATCAATAATGTTTCCCAATTATTAATATTAAATGACATTGCATCATATCTATTTTTAAGATTAAATATTAAGAATAAAAATTCTTTTCCACTCCTCCTACTTAATGATGACCATTATAAAATTATAATTATCAACAACTATTATATTAAATACAATTAAATGTATGCGTACTCATATAACAACAGTTCCCAATATCGATATATGGTGGCCTACAATCTTACTTTGCCTTTGATTTCCGGTTTCTTATGTATTCTTCTTCTCACTTTGACACAGTATGGAATGGTTTTACTTAAGCCAATCGCATAGGATTGTGGTTTGATTCTTGGGGGAGGGGGTTTGATCCTTGGATATAAAGTACCTGCTCGATTCTACGTTCTGTCTTTTCCTGGTTGATGAGATTACAAAACCTAAAACAGTACAAAATTTGAATCGAAGGACATAAGATGACTGAAATCAACAAGCAAATCAACCACTGTGATTTTAAAATAAATGAAGATTTGTTGGTTGAGATAGGAATCTTCAAGGGAATTTTAAAGGTTTCCAAAGAGTCGCGGCGAGAATTCGGTAGTATCTATTATGATACTATAGAAGAGTTGGACATCCTGAAATGGCGCTTGGTGGATTTGCAGAGCGAAAACAATAACGATTCCCATCTCTTTGATATTGAGAACGTGGAAAATCGAATCACCGAGCTGATGATGGAGACAACCAAGTTTCAACAGCAAATTGATCTTCACGATGCGGAAATCGAAAATAATCCGCTGTCACGACTGCTCCTGGAAGTTAAGGAGATGATTTTTCGTATAAGGGATTCAATATCAGACTTAGAGTATCTTAAATTTAATGGTGAGGCAGAGCAATGTGAGTTGGTCAGCGCTATGTCTCGCGAGGACGACCCCATCTTAATATTTAATCTTAAAAATAGATATGATGCAATGTCATTTAATATTAATAATTGGGAAACATTATTGATAAATTTAAAAAATTGTAAGATATATTATGAATATTATTTGAATGTGATTAATGAATAATTTTCTAAAATAAAAAAATTTGAAAATATACAAATAAGAATTATGTATGTATTATTAACGGGATACTATCACAAAATCATTATTATCTCTGTTGGCTTAATAATTTTTAATAATTTAATTCTAAGAATAAAATGAACTCCAAAACCAGTTTATGAAATTTTTTAATATTGATTAGAAGAAAAGAGACAGAAATATATTGGGCATTACAGATACCTTGAGAGTCAGTTCTATGAGGTTGTAAACCAGTGTCTGAATGGTATGGAGTTGGCAGCCATTTGTTAAAAATTGGTATTTACCAGCGGGAATCTGTGAAATCAATAAATTTGAAAATTAAACTGCAAATACTAAGCTCTTCTCCAGGGATTGTAGATGGTAAATTGAATTGTAGGTAAATCTGGTCTTTTTAGAGTCTAATGTATTTTACTATATTCTGCTAGTTACATGTTATGACTTAATATCAGGGATTTCGGGTGCTCAATAATCCCATAAAATAATAAAAGTTTAACAACCTACTGTTAGGAAAAGATCAGAAATATAACGAAAATAAAGTAGAGGATGCCATTAAAGAGGGAGGTCAGAACCAGTTTAAAAATTGTGTACATTGCTTAGAAAGGAAAAGAGAAAATCAAAAGAAATGTACAGTTTAGGTAGCTGGGGCAGCCATTGGAAAAGTGAAATCTGTTACAGTGGTGGGTGTGGCTAGGGGTTGAAGCACGCAATACAATTCTAAACCTGTTTACATGATGGATAAAAGGATATTAGTTAGAGAAGGATGTAAGTATCTTAAATATGAATTACAAGTACCCATCTATGACAAACCATCATTATTAAATATGAGGAACATATATTTCACCGGTGGGGAATTAGAGGGATTTTATGAGAGAAGACTAATACTGTTTTTGGTAAATTAAATAGGCACATGAAAACATATTACTCAATTAGTTAGAGAATATCAAACAACTAGATTTATCAAGCATTTTGATGGAAAAATCAAAGTATTGAATTAATATATATTTTTTTATTATCCAAATAGAAGAAACTTTCGTTTTTGGTCAAGGGATAATATTCCATGAATTTTTCCATTACCTTGACCTTTGCGCCTGCATCAAGGTATTTTAGCAATCCTTTGTAACAACTATTTGTGTTGTTGGTAACATTTATAAATTGTTCGCAAATAAAAAATACTTTCCTAATTATATATTTTATGACCTCTTTTATGAAGGGATAATATTCCATGAATTTTTTTCCAATACCTTGACCTTTGCGCCTGCATCAAGGTATTTTAGCAATCCTTTGTAACAACTATTTGTGTTGTTGGTAACATTTATAAATTGTTCGCAAATAAAAAATACTTTCCTAATTATATATTATATGACCTCTTTTATGAAGGGATAATATTCCATGAATTTTTTTTCCAATACCTTGACCTTTGCGCCTGCGTCGAGGCATTGAAGCAAATCCTTTGTAACATAACTATTTGTGTTGTTGGTAACAGTTATAAATGGTTCGCAAATAAAAAATACTTTCCTAATTATATTTTTATGATCATTTTTTATGACATTTGCGCCTGCGTCGAGGCATTTTACCAATCCTTTACACCACCACCTATGTTTATTGTAGGTAACCAACTTGACTCTGGGGTTATGGTACGGTTAGCAATGGGTGGTTTGCTTAATGGGATTTAAATTATCGGTGACAAATTTATAAGTGAAAGTCACAGACATTTTTGGACAAAGGATATAATTGGTCATTTAAGTGTGGGTATACATATTTGTTATGGTGATAGAAAATGGGATAATCACAGTGTTTTTTGTTTTTTACTGTATTACGCCGGAGCGATTTCAATTACTTTCCCAATTATAGTTAGTTTTAAATGGTTTTTGGACATTCATATATTTTGTTCTTTCTAGACATTTTATTGTAGCTAATAACTATAGTTATGGGATGTAAGGCTAGCTATCGTAGTTAAGATTACATTTATTATACCTACATAAGATGAAAGAATATGAAAAATGGAAATGTTTTATTTTAACAATATACTAGTTAAAGTGGATGATATTATTATATATTCTTAATATCTGTAATTATGAATCAAAATTGTTTATCAAAGCAGCTTCTACACAGCTTTTAGACAACTTGTGAACAATTTATATCTTAATTAGTTTTACAATCACAGGATACATCTTCCCCCAACATAATCGGACATATTCCTCTAAGATTTATATATCAATCTTGAGCTATTTTGGCTTTGCATTCTTTCTTACGTACATAGCAAACACACTGAAAATCAGAGTGTAAGTTTTTACTTCACATCGAAAGTCGTATAGTGATCAAGAATTTTTGATCATTCTTAACAAAAGACTATAAAAGCTCGTAGACGTTAATAACAACTAGTAACCAGCTAAAGTAAACAGATATTAAAGATATATAAATCAGTTACTAAACAGCTAGTAAGCAACTTGTATACATCTATTAAACACCTTGTATACATCTACTAATCATATAGAAACCAGATACTAAACAGCTAGTAAACAACTTGTATACATCTAGTAACCAACTTATATACATCTACTAAACATAGATACTAAACAACTTGCATACATCTACTAAATATATTGTAACCAGAACTAAACAACTTGTATACATCTACTAAATATATAGTAACCAGATACTAAATAGCTAGTAAACAACTTGTATACATCTAGTAAACAACTTGTATACATCTATTAAACATATAGAAACCAGATACTAAACAACTTGTATACATCTACTAAATATATAGTAACCAGATACTAAACAACTTGTATACATCTACTAAATATATAGTAGCCAGATACTAAACATCTAGTAAACAACTTGTATACATCTAGTAAACAACTTGTATACATCTATTAAACATATCAAACCAGATACTAAACAACTTGTATACATCTACTAAATATATAGTAACCAGCTAATCAGTATTGTAATTAAAGAGTTTATTAAACTTATTCAGAATCTTAGACAATGATGCCTTACTCATACAAATAGTATACAAATAGAATAGAATTAGAAAACTAGAACTAGAAAAATAGTTGACAACAAAAACCGATATTACCAGGTCCCAACACCTCTATCATAAACTTCAATCAAAAATTAAATTGATAGGCGCTCCTATGCTAGCTAATGATGCCTTCGAAATATGTTACAATATTATTATGGGATGGAACAAATGAATGCTTTAAAAATAATTCAGCATCTGAAAAAGATTACATTGTGAGAACTATTTTACATCTATCTATGGGAACCAAGCGAAAATCTACGCTTGGAACGAAGATTAATAAGCGACATGTTTCTTACAGAGGGCTGAAGTAAGAAAATTAATTATATACAAATATACATAAAATATAATTAATTTTGAATTTAATGAAATATGTTTACAATAATAAAATATATAAAGAAATATTGAATAATCCTACAAATTTTGTATCTGACTGTAATTAAAACTCCAGGTACAAATGAAGGGGAAGTATTTTATTCAATGTCGTTGGGTCTTGGGCATGTGACTTTGATGACGGTCAGGTAATGATAGTTCACTGCAAGTGTGTTTGGCTAACACATCTTAGAAACTTTAACTTGTGTACTTTGATAGTTCTTAACAAGAGACTATAGCGACTCATAATACTTGTTAACATTTAGTTATCATCTAAAACCAAGTACTTTACAGATACTATACAGATAGTAACCATCCAAAATCAAGTACTGTACAGGTACTATACAAAAAGTAACCATCCAAAAGCAAGACTAAAAAGAAAGTAACCATCAAAATACTGCTAGGTAACAACTAAATACAACGAGTCCAACGTGTCAAGTCTATGTCGGTATGACTACAACCCTAAAAAATTATATATCTCTGGATAATCTTCAAAGTCAAAATCTATTAAATTCCGGATGGAACAGTGGGGACGAAATATCTACGGGACCCCACTTTAACTTTTCTGTACCATTAAAAAATTTATTGGGATTTGCTGAGGATTATAAAAAAGTTTTGTTAAATTGTAAACACGAACTAGTGTTGATGCTAACTAAGAATCTTGGTGATGTGTTTGAACAAACCAGAAATGAACAAACTTTTAAGTTGGAAATGACGAATATAACCTGGAAAATTCCCCATGTAACTCCGAGCGATTTTGCAAAAATTAAGATGTACGATATTATTAAAAGTGGTGTAAACCTACCAATCGCATTCCGGAGTTGGGATTCATATGTTAACCCCAAATTGGGGTATGGAAGTCAACACAGCTGGAATGTGAAATTGTCGGCTAACCGCGAAAAACCAAGATTTGCTATAATTGGATTTACACTAAATGGAGAACTTATCACAAATAACTTATCAAACTTGAAAGTTCACTTGAATTCAGAGTCATATCCATATGATAATCTGAATGTTGATTTTAGTAAGAATCAGTATGCTCACCTATATGAAATGTATACAAGATTTCAATCTAGTTAATCGTGAATCACAACCATTTTTGACCCCAAATGAATTTAAATTGAAGACCCCTATTATTGTGGTTGATCTTTCATATCAAAATGAATCAGTAAAATTGGTCCTATTGATGTGAGAATTTCAATAGAACTAAAGACACCAAGTCATGAAAATACCCAAGATTATTGTCTCCTCATACAAGACCGTTTAGTTGAATATAACCCATTATACGGACTAGTACAACGAGTTGTTTAACATTAGAAAAATGTTGAAAGATACTGTTTCGATTGATGTTCAAGGTTTCTTTGATAATAATAATAATTTTATTCTAAAGGAAATCGGAATTGTATTCGAAAAAGAACCAGACTTGAATAATAGTTTTTTAATAGAATCACCATATGATTTTACTTTGCTAAATACAAAATCTCGAAAGACTGCAATTTGGTTAACCAATACACATCACAAAATTTTTTGGAACGATGGAGAAAATAGTTTTCCACAAACTCGAAAGTATCTAAGGACAATTACAAGCGGAAAACAAATTATTTGTAAAGGTGTGGAAAAGAAACGATTTCTACAGACGTTTTTTGGGAGTCGTCAGCTCATTAATGTCGAGGAAATGGGCTGTCCGTCATTAAACAGGTTTAAAGGAAACCGGTTTCCCTATTGTGAAACACACCTTAAGGGCGGGGTTTGTGCTCTAAACAATGCATACATTATTTTGACATTTTTTAAAAGTAGCTTCAAAACAATAAAATAATTTTTATACATTATTTTAAAGTCGAGACTAGATGTGTAAGGATGTGGAAGAAAACAAAATTAACCAAATTAAGTTTCATGAGGAAATTGACCAATTTATTGAACAATTTAAAGGAGAGATAATTGGTCAGCACTTTCAATACCTTCTAAACACAAAAACTATGTTCATGAATCGAGGTGGTCATGACCTCAAAACTACGAATTATGGTGAACACTTTACATTTTGTAATCCAGAAATGACGTCGGAAACGTGCGCCTGCTTCTTCTATGCAAATCGCCGGAATCATAACAGAAAATAAATTTCTATATATATAAAAAAAAAAAAAAAATGTTCGCAATACCAAAATAAATAAATGTAAATGAATAAATGTATTTTTATGGTACAAAATAAACTTCTGACATTTTATTTCGAGTTAAAATTACAGGTACGGAGAATGGAAAATATTTCCTTGACTGAGATATGTCGGCTACTTGCGAGTTGTTGCGCGGTCGTGACTTCAACCCCTATTATGGGAACGTATTAGAGCTCGCACTTAGCCGTGAGGTCGTTGGCGTGAGGCTCATGATTTTGTCAATGGGCGTGCGCCTTCAGACTTGTGCATGTGTCCCTTTTATTCCGGTCAGGTAATAGACAGGTGCGCATGTTCGGCTAGCTCTTGCTTGAATCCCTTTTATGATATGTTTATGACCCGTTTGTGGAAAGGAGAGAATCTTAGAGAATTTACCAGTTAAACCTTCTGGGGCGGAAACAAAAATGTCTGTTTGAAAATATTCGACATCTGAGAATTATTAACTTGTGAGATTCATTTTATTGGGGTTCTTTTGATTTCTAAATTAATTTTACAATCATAGGAAACGTTATTCCCCAACATGATCGGACATGTTCCTCTAAGATAACCATCTTTGAATACTTTGGGTGTGCGACCTTTCACACGTGCACAGCAACACCTGTGATAATGAGGCAAAAGGGTACGTGATCACACCTTTCCCCAACATGATCGGATATGTTCCTGTAAGATAATAACCTTTGGATACTATGGTTGTGCGACCTTTCACACGTGCACCTTTCTCACCTGACTATTAATTGCACATAATGAGGGGAAGGATACATGATCAATATTGTCACATGGGGATGTGGGGGCGATGGGGGGGGCAATTAAGTATACTATTTATAGACATGATCGTGACATTTTTATGAGTTCAAAGTCCATTAAAATCACTTAATTTATTGGATTATGCTAATTGTCCCAGAACCCGCATAGGTTAATGAGGGGGAGGGGGGGCTTGGGGCCATTAATATGCTAATTGTCCCAGAATCCGCGTTTCCCTACTACTCTAATGGATTAAAATTCGAAAATGTTTATATATTTTCAAAAAGTTTATATAAACCTAAATATGAATACTTGAAGAAATTAATCAAACCGATTAAAGGAATGGGATATCATACATTCTCCCATAATGAGGGTGTACTAGAACCCAGTGAAGCTAAAAATAATTCCATTATAATATTCGATGACGTAGCTTGTGAAAAACAAGATAACATAAGATCTTATTTTTGTATGGGTCGACATAAAAATATCGACTCTTTTTATTTATGTCAAATATTTATGTCGTATAGTCATATACCTAAACATCTGATTCATGACAATGCCAACTTTATTATAATGCTTAAACAAGATGATTTAAATATGGGGCATATATATCGGGACCATATTAACACTGATATGAATTATGAAACATTTGTGAAAATTTGTCAAAAAATGTTGGAAGGACAAGCACGGATTCCTATTAATACGCAAGGATAACGAAATGGATAACGGAAGATACAGAAAAGGATTTGATCAATTTATTATGATTTAAGGAGTAATTTCAATATAAAGCTTGGTTCGATACTTACAATGCCACAGATTATCAAGAGATTTCAATATGTCTAGATCACTTGCATTATCCTTGAATGGAAATAGTTCCATTATAAATACAAACTTTTTTCCACCTATCGAATTGAATGGTCGATATGAGTGTGCTCTTATCGATTTTAATATGTATAATTCGATTCCAAATATTGATGAAAAAAATAACCTCTTCCACATCGGTGACAAGGTTATTACAATTTCAACTGGATCATATGAATTGAATGATATCACCGATTTCATTTACAATAAACTAAAAGACTATAACCTTGAAAATACATTTAAAATTCAAAGTAATAATAATACACTTCAAGTTGAAATAACTACCATGCGAGAGTCAGTTTACTTTAATAAGGAAAGATCGGTTGGACAACTGTTTGGTTTCCATCAAAAAGTACTAGAACCACATCCTACAAAAACCTATCGATCAGATCAGACCGTGAACATATTAAAAACTAATACAATTCGTTTGGAATGTAATATAATCAGCGGTTCATATGTAGATAATACACCGAATCATACATTACATGAGTTTGGCATTAATGTTCCGCCTGGGTATAAAATGACAGTGACACCACATAACCTAATTTATTTACCAATCAACTGTGACGAAATAAGCACACTATCTATACGCATAGTTGATCAAAACGGTGATTTGGTGAATTTACGTGGTGAAAACGTTTCGATTCGCATGCACATTCGGTTAATAGAATGATTATTTATAATAAAAGACGTAGCTTACTAGCCAAGCATTACTAACTGTAAAGCTATAGAAAGAGGATCAACAGTAAAGAGAAGCTCACTTACTTTAAAAAATAAAGTATTTTTAAAGTCGTTAGGCTTGAAGCTTCGAGTATAATATAAAAGGTGGAATGGAAAACAATGAACGAAATTTTTAATGTTCGAGAAAAGGTTTAGTCAGATGAGAGTATTTCGAAGAGTTTCATACTTATTCATCGTATAATCAAACATTTAAACCAAACGATGAAATTCGAAGTACTATTCAAAATCAAGACTTGTACGTGCTTCCTCACGAAAGTTACCTTAATTTTCAAGGAATTATTAGAAAATATTCACCGAATGGACCTATAACTGATAATGTTACCACTTTTTTTTAAAAATAATTGTATGGCTTACTTTTTGGATGAAATTAAGTACGAAATAAATGGATGTGAGATTGATAAAACACGATTTGTCGGTATGACTACAACCCTAAAAAATTATATATCTCTGGATAATCTTCAAAGTCAAAATCTATTAAATTCCGGATGGAGCAGTGGAGACGAAATTTCTACGGGACCCACTTTAACTTTTCTGTACCATTAAAAAATTTGATGGGATTTGCTGAGGATTATAAAAAAGTTTTGTTAAATTGTAAACACGAACTAGTGTTGATGCTAACTAAGAATCTTGGTGATGTGTTTGAACAAACCAGAAATGAACAAACTCTTAAGTTGGAAATGACGAATATAACCTGGAAAATTCCCCATGTAACTCCAAGCGATTTTGCAAAAATTAAGATGTACGATATTATTAAAAGTGGTGTAAACCTACCAATCGCATTCCGGAGTTGGGATTCATATGTTAACCCCAAATTGGGGTATGGAAGTCAACACAGCTGGAATGTGAAATTGTCGGCTAACCGCGAAAAACCAAGATTTGCCATAATTGGATTTACACTAAATGGAGAACTTATCACAAATAACTTATCAAACTTGAAAGTTCACTTGAATTCTGAGTCATATCCATATGATAATCTGAATGTTGATTTTAGTAAGAATCAGTATGCACACCTATATAAAATGTATACAAGATTTCAATCTAGTTACTATAATCTTGAATCACAACCATTTTTGACCCCAAATGAATTTAAATTGAAGGCCCCTATTATTGTGGTTGATCTTTCATATCAAAACGAATCAGTGAAAACTGGTCCTATTGATGTGAGAATTTCAATAGAACTGAAGACACCAAGTCATGAAAATACCCAAGCTTACTGTCTCCTCATACATGATCGTTTAGTTGAATATAACCCATTAAACGGACTAGTACAACGAGTTGTTTAACATTAGAAAAATTTTGAAAGATACTGTTTCGATTGATGTTCAAGGTTTCTTTGATAATAATAATAATTTTATTTTAAAGGAAATTGGAATTGTATTCGAAAAAGATCCAAACTTGAATAATAGTATTTTAATAGAACCACCATATGATTTTACTTTGGTAAATACAAAATCTCGTAAAACTGCAATTTGGTTAACCAATACAAATCAGAACATTTTTTGGAACGATGGAGAAAACAGTTTTGCACAAACTCGAAAGTATCTAAGGACAATTACAAGCGGAACACAAATTATTTGTAAAGGTGTGGAAAAGAAACGATTTCTACACACGGTTTTTGGGAGTCGTCAGCTCATTAATATTGAGGAAATGTCCGTTATTAAACAGGTTTAAAGGAAACCGGTTTCCGAAACACACCTTAAAGGCGGGGCTTGTGCTCTTAACAATGCATACATTATTTTGACATTTTTTAAAAGTAGCTCCAAAACAATAAAATAATTTTTATACATCATTTTAAAGTTGAGACTAGATGTGTAAAGACCTACAAGAAAATAAAATTAACAAAATGAAGTTTCATGAGGAAATTGACCAATTTATTGAAGAATTTAAAGGACAGATAATTGGTCAGCATTTTCAATATCTTCCAAACACAAAAACTATGTTCATGAATCGAGGTGGACATGATCTCAAAACTACGAATTATGGTGAACACTTTACATTTTGTAATCCAGAAATGACGTCGGAAACGTGCGCCTGCTTCTTCTATGCAAATCGCCGGAATCAAAGCAGAAAATTAATTTCTATATATAATAAAAATGTACACAATACCAAAATAAATGAATAAATGTATTAATATGCTACAAAATACACTTCTGACTTTTTATTTCGAGTTAAATTTACAGGTATGGAGAATGGAAAATATTTCCTTGACTGAGATATGTCGGCTACTTGCGAGTTGTTGCGCGGTCGTGATTTCAACCCCTATTATGGGAACGTATTAGAGCTAGCAGTCAGCCGTGAGGTCGTTGGCGTGAGGCCCATGATCTTGTCAATGAGCGTGCGCCTTTAGGCTTGTGCATGTGTCCCTTTTATTGCGCTTGTCAATGAGCGTGCGCCTTCAGGCTTGTGCATGTGTCCCTTTTATTGCGGTCAGGTAATGGACAGGTGCGCATGTTCGGGTAGCTCTTGCTTGAATCCCTTTTATGACATGTTTATGATCCATTTGTGGAAAGGAGAGAATCTTAGAGAATTTACCAGTTAAACGTTCTGGGGCGGAAACAAAAATGTGTGTTTGAAAATAATTCACATCTGAGAATCATTAACTTGTGAGATTTATTTTTATTGAGGTTCTTTTGATTTCTAAATTAGTTTTACAATCATAGAAAACATTATTCCCCAACATGACCGGACATGTTCCTCTAAGATAACCATCTTTGAATACTTTGGGTGTGCGACCTTTCACACGTGCACAGCAACACCTGTGATAATGAGGCAAAAGGGTACGTGATCACACCTTTCCCCAACATGATCGGATATGTTCCTGTAAGATAACAACCTTTGGATACTATGGTTGTGCGACCTTTCACACGTGCACCTTTCTCACCTGACTATTAATTGCACATAATGAGGGGAAGGATACATGATCAATATTGTCACATGGGGATGTGGGGGCGATGGGGGTAATTAAGTATACTCTTTATAGACATGATCGTGACATTTTTCTGAGTTCAAAGTCCATTAAAATCACTTATTTATTGGATTATGCTAATTGTCCCAGAACCCGCATAGGTTAATGAGGGGGAGGGGGGGCTTGGGGCCATTAATATGCTAATTGTCCCAGAATCCGCGTTTCCATACTACTCACAAAAGTCTAGCTATTTTAATTGATGGGCCTCCTTGCCCTCTCACGCATTTCTCCAGCTGAGACATGGCGAGAGAGGGAGAGCCCAAAAGTACTTTTTGTGCGTTCTCTTTGCGGACCCCGACTGAGAGCGCGTCTCTTTGCCGCCGTTGCGCTCAGCTCTGCCGGCGTCGCTGGCTGCTCTGCCGACGTCGCAGTCGGCTTCGTGATGATTGGGCGCTTAACTCAATTGTGGAACTGCAGGGTATGTACAAGTATGTACGATAGCATACATATGCACCCAGCGCAGTTTTTATGCAAATTAAGTTTCTCACTTGTGAAATAATTAAAAAAATGTATTTTTATTTTTCAATCACTTATTCACTATTACAATGTTTTAATAGGTCGGACCTATTTTATTCACTGCTCGTTTACTTTTTCTCGATTTGTTCCACTGCTCGATTCGGATCTCAAAAACGGACTGCCTGCTCTTTAGTTCAACGATCAATAATCAAACCTCGGCTTAAGAGATGTTATCCCCAAAAATTGATCAAGAAAGTCGAAAAATAGTATGATGCAATTTGCCCAATCAATTTTAAGTCCAATCTTGGCCGGAAATTGGTGTTTACATTAGCGGAGTTTAAGGACCGCTTTGGGGATCTTTTTGTTTACGTTAGCGGACTCGGGGCTCGCTTTGGGGATCTTTTGTTTACGTTAGCGGACTCAGAGCTCGCTTGGGACTCCGATGTTTACAATATCGGTTGGGATGTTTACAGCATCCGTTTGATTTGGGCTGCGTGAAATTGATCTGGGTGAGAATGATTCGGAGGCCTGGTTGACAGAAATAGCTGACCACGGATTTAAATCGGGTCTGTCAGAGTTATTTGGAAATTAACTCTCGGCTCAAAGTTGTTTCTAAATTGGGTAAGAGCCCCTAAATAATTAGGGTATTCAATTGCGTTGCAAACGTTTGAAAAGTGTAAAAGTGTAAGCAGTTCCAACAACCATTTTCATACAAAATAGTTTTCAAGGCCTACAACACCCCAGCCTATGTATACAAATCTGTTTTACTTGTGTAGAAATAGGGGGTTAATAATGGGTAGGTTTTTGATTTAAAATACAAAAAAATAAACTGAAAAGTTGGGTTTAAATCCATGGTAATGACAGTGAAAGTAAAGAAACAAATTTAAAATTTAAATGCAAAAGAAAAAAATTTGTTTCTATAAAACAAAATCATTGAATAACAATTTCAATGGAAGAAAAACCCTCAAGAAAGCGAGCCAGGGAGGTCGAAACTAAGCGATGGTCTGAGAGCGAAGTTGACAAAGTCCTAGATTATATGTTGGAGCAATACAAAAATTTAAAAGTTATCTCTCTTTTGTACGACAATTTCCTGCAACGATGTTTTAAAATAGAGGGCGTTCACAATTCTCGTCTGGCAAACTTACAAAGTTTACACTTTTGCAACGCAATTGAATACCCTAAATATATTCGGATACTAAAAAATCTGTATATTTTTGAGCTGTGATGCATTCCAATATCTTATTGTCTACATTAGTGTAGGAAATATTATTAATTTTGGTGGTGCCATTAAAAGTTATTAAATATGACCCATTTAAATGAGTGTCATTAACTGTATTTTCTCCATTTACAAAAATAGCTCCATCTTGGATTACATTTACATTTGTTTTCTCGGATTTTGTTACAAAAGGATTTTTCTCCATTTAGTAATCTGGTGAAACAAGAACCTTCTGGGTAAAGTGCGCAATAATTATTTAATATTTGTGTCTTAAAATTAGACATTACATAGTAATTATTTCTCGGCTGAGGAACTTGTGAGATGGTTCCAAAGTCGCCTAGCTGGGGCAACCGAGCGGGTCGCAGGTTGCGGATAGCGGACGACCTCTCTCGAGGTCAACTGTGAATAAGCTGGTGGGATAAGTCAAACACGGTACCGTGGACGGAAACCCCAGTAAATAAACAGTCCCGGACAGCCAGCGGGTATTTTGCAGCGAAGCAATACCGACGATGCGAGTTGTTCAGCCGCATCTAAATAGTTGCTTTACACAAACCCACCCCCAACACAACACCTACCCAACTCCCCTCCCAAACAACATCTCACTCCGGGCCGGACTACGGTGTAATACGGACCGTGCCAAGAGTCAGCCTAGTTGGGGGCCCGGATCAAAAATAGCCCAGTCTCAAACGGTGTGCTCAGGGACATGGCGACCCCCTGTTCTAACTATCGCCTTACCCGGGCATCGCGGATCTCTGCCCGGGCGGACTTTTCCCCTTCTCCGCAACTCGTGGGACCAAATTATGGATCAAAAAACAGAAGACAAAAAAACAAAAAACATAGAGACGGGTACTCTTAAAAAACCCATGAATAAGACGAACATTGGTTCCACCTTCCATACCAGCACGGCCCAGAAAGGGCCGCATTCCAAACTGGGGTGGCAGAAAGCCAACCGCAAACGCCTCCGCTACGTGCGCATCTGCGCCGAAAGCAACGGTAGGCACGCAGAAAGGCGGACTGCCGCCCAGACTCTGCGCTCACACACCAGGAGCACCGTTGCCACGCCTTCGCCTGAATGGCTAAAGAAGGTAGAGTGGGCAAGGAAGGTGCTCCCAAACTACGGGCAGGAAAAGCCCACTCAAGAGGCGACTCAAGCGAAAAGGCAGCGATCCCTCGAACTACCCGGGCCATCGGCGAAGAGATCTAAGATCCAGCCGAAATCACGAAGAATCGTGTATTACTTGGCCTGATTGACAGGGGAAATCCGGAGGGCAGGATCCCCAGAAACAAGTGGAAGGCAGTGGAGTCCCACCTTTCCCTCATTTGCCTGCGCATGGTACGAGAGAAGCCAGGCACCTCGCCCTGCTGCATGGACGCGGGCTGGTACCAGGGCAGCGTCAAGGTGGTAGCATGCGACAGTCAGCGGTCGGCTGATATGTACAAAGAGGCGACAAGGAAGCTCGGCGAGGTTTACGAAGGTGCGAACATCGTTGCGCTTGACTGGTGCGATGTCCCCAGTAGACCCCGAGCCAGGATCTGGCTTACAGCAGCGATCACGACGCCGGAGGACATCCTCTTCATGTTGCAAGAATGCAACCCGCACCTCCCCACGAAGGACTGGAAAGTCGTCAATGTGGAGGAGCATGAAGGGGATGTCAACCAGGAGGTTTTGGTCCTGAACAAGGAGTCAGTAGCTCCAATCGAGACTGCTCGTGGAGTACTGAACTTCGGGTTCAGTGCGATACACATCAAAGCAGCTCTGCCGGCAACCCAGCCGAGCAGGTGCTTGCTGAGGAGTTGGAGGCACCTGGTGGGCCGGAGGACGGCTACTCTACCGATTCGTCGCTAAGCAGAGAGATGCGTGCGCTCGGACCGGCAATCGAGGACGTGGACCTCAGCGACACAGAGGAGGCCGACGTCACTGTGGTGGAGGTTGAAGCTGTAGATGTCTCTGACGAGCACTCCTTTTCGGACCATAGATTCATAGAAACCGTATTGTCCCCTGATTCGCCCTTGCCGGTCAGCTTCGCCAACCCCAGACGAGCGGACTGGCACAGGTACAAAGAAGTTCTGACAAATATCCTCCCCATGGAACCGTCAGAAAGCATCACAAGTCCACATGAGCTGGACGAAAGAGTATACAAATTCACAGAGGCATGCAACACTGCCTTCAAAGTGGCATGCCCCACAGAGAAACCAAGAGGAAGGAAAAAACCCCCCTGGTGGACCCAACAACTATCTATCCTCAGAACCAACTGCAGATGCCTGTTTAACAGAGCAAAGGCGGGAAATGAGGACACCAACTGGCTGAACTACAAGTTTGAACTAGCCCCCTACAAAAAGGCCATTAGAAGAGCAAAACGAACGGCATGGCAGACCTTCTGCTCTGTCCGGGACCGGACGGAATAACACCGGCTCACATCCAGCAAGCAGGACAAATAGCCATTAACTGGTTGAAAAAATCTTCCAATCCATCCTGGCGGTAGCAGAACTACCAACAGCATGGCAAGAAACAAAGGTGGTTTTCATTCCCAAGGCAGGGAAGGCCACTCACACCACAGCAAAGGATTTTAGGCCAATAAGCCTAACATCATTCCTGCTTAAGAGCTTTGAAAGAATGATAAGCCTACACATAAGGGCCACCGTAAACCCGACACAAATATCAGAAGCACAACACGCTTACACCAAAGGTAAGTCAACCGAATCGGCGCTACACTTGGTGGTAAACAGCATCGAGAAATCACTCAACATCAAGGAATACACACTGATCGCCTTCCTGGATATAGATGGAGCCTTCAATAAAGTGCTTCCCACCGCTATAACAGAATCTCTCACAGAACTAGGGGTTGAGCCGCCAATGGTGAGGCTAATCCATAAATTGCTGATAAGCAGAATGGTCACAGCCACACTAGGGACCTCATCCCAGACTAGACTAGTGAACAGAGGCACCCCGTAAGGAGGTGTACTATCACCCCTCTTGTGGAATATCGCAGTAAATAAACTACTGCGGATTCTGGAGGGAGGAGGTTGTAAGGTCGTGGCATACGCAGACGACGTCGCCATCATCTTTAATGGAAAACATCCACAAACACTTTGGATCTTATGACCGCTAAACTTAAAATGCTATCGGAATGGACGATAGCGAACGGACTCGGGGTAAATCCCTCGAAAACAGAACTTGTTCTATTTACGAATATGTACAAAATTCCACAACTTAACCCACCCATTTTAAACAATTCTAATCTCTCCTTTAGCGATCACGCCATGTACTTGGGGTTAGTACTAGATAAACGCCTCAAATGGGGCTTAAACAACCAAGAGAGAACCAAAAAAGCGACCATTGCACTTTACTCCTGTAAAAAAGCAATCGGGCTAAGATGGGGCATGTCCCCAAGAATAGTTATCTGGATATACACAGCGGTAGTCAAGCCAATCCTACTGTACGGAGTGGCTCTGTGGTGGACCGCCTTGCACAAAAAATGCATACTGACTCCTCTAAACAAAGTACAGCGAATGGCGGCTTTGTGTATTAGTGGAGCCCTTCGAACCACCCCGAATGAAGCGCTGAATGCGATCTTGAACCTCCCTAGCCTGGACTTAGCAGGCATGGAAAGGGCCAAATTGGCAGCTATTCGACTGAGGGACACAGGGCAATGGAAAGCCCAATTATATGGCCATGCTAAAATTCTCCAGCATGATAAATCGATTCCAAAAATCACGGATCTATGCAAATCTATTGAATATAGTCACACACCCTTTGAGGCCCTGATTCCTGATAGAGAGGAATGGGAACAGGGCCGACCGGGCACGACGGACGCAATCTGTTTCTATACAGATGGCTCCAAATTAGAAGGACACGTCGGCGGAGGTGTATACTCCGAACAATTAGATATCAGGAAGTCATTTAGGCTCCCGGACCACTGTAGCGTCTTTCAGGCGGAGGTCCACGCTATAAAAGAAGCACTAACCTGTTTAAGGAACCTTAGCCTCCAAAGAGGACACCTAAACATATATAGTGACAGCCAAGCGGCTATAAAGTCGATCTACTCGACAAACACCAACTCTCGTACAATAGCAGACTGTCGCAGATCTCTCCACGAGATGGCAATTCAGTTTACTATCAGCCTAATATGGGTTCCGGGTCACCGGGACATCGTAGGCAACTGCATAGCGGACGAATTAGCCAGGCAGGGCACCACCAAGCCTCTCCTACCAGGAGAGGAAAATGTCGGTATGCCCATGGCTACTTGCAAGCTAAACATAAAGAACCACTTCAACACACTAGCCAACATCCATTGGCAAAACGCACCACAGTGTCGCATCTCTCACCAGACATGGCCTGTGATAAACAACAAAAAAACCTCGGAGTTACTCAAGCTCAGCAGCACAGAGTGTGGCATGCTGATCCGAGCTCTTACAGGCCACTGGCTTGTTGGCGCGCATGCCGGCAGGTTAAAAGCCCCGCAAAATGATTTCTGCAGAAGCTGTAGGGATGAGGAAGAAGTGGAAACGGTAGAACACCTTCTCTGCTTCTGCCCAGCCCTATGCAGACTCAGACTGAAACACTTAGGAAGCCCCTTCATCGACGATCTTACCGAAATATCGGAGATTAATCTCAAAAGCATAGGTGCCTTTATTAAATCTTCCGGGTGGAAGACATGCTGATCAGCTTAACACAAGCTGAAACTACTAGAAACGGGACCCTAGAGAAGGAAGAAACGAGATCATGCGGTATCACAACGGACCCATTGAGGTCTAAGTGTGTCGGACTATAGTCCGACAGCCGCCCTAACCTAACCTAACCTAACCTAGTACTTATTTCTACATTTTGTGACGTGATTATCACTTAATAATTTTCCATCATTATGTGAAATGGATCTTGAATTGTAAACGTCACAACGATCGGTAATAATAGGGTATTATGTAAATTATAAAAAAATCTTTATGCAAAGCGATTTTAAATTCAGATATATCTAAAAGGTCTGTTATAATTACAGGTCTATCTTCGTGCCTATAAATTTCTTGTATATCATCATTGTTTACAATTTTAGTATTAAATACATCAATTTTGGCGAGTGTAATTGTGTCCATTAAATTCATAAGATCGTAAGTAAGCAAGCGCAGACGATATTTTCTAAGTGGAATTTCTTGATCCTTAACGGCTGTTTTGAATTCTTCAGATAAAGATTATATCTCCTTAAATATTTTAGAATTAATAACGAATTTATCGTTATTATTTTGTATTAAATCATCGATTTTATTTTAGACTGTTATGAAATCATCATGATCTGGTGTTGGAAATGGATAGCGGCATTTCCAAATGGTGCCTATTTCATTAATGCCTCTTTTCGATCTACTGGGTATAATTTGAAAGATACGTATTTTGATAATTTTTAAATCGTGTGATATTTCCCAAAGGAAATTCTTGCTGTCGTGACTCTTTAGAAATTCTGTTTGAAGATTAATTATATCTCTATAAAGACTTATATTAGTTATATGAAATAAATCTTCGTATGATTCATAAATATGAACATCTTTGGTATCCTTGTAAAGAAGGAAATCATGGTTCGTGTAAACCATAATTTCGGATTCGGTTGTAGCTACCAGCAATAATAAGTACATTATTGAAATCATTATCTGTAATTTGAAACAAATTATTTAATATTATCTTTATGAATTGTATGGTATATTTATAATAACTTTATTGGGGAGATTTTCCCTAACTACTTGTTTTTTATATCTAGAATTAAGCTTGTTTCCTTCCCCGTGTTTATTTTCGTAAATTACCTCTCCTACGTGATAATTCTTATTTTGTCCATCCTTATTGTGAAAATCCAACATTTTCTCTTGAGCTTGTTGCAATAATTTCGGAATATCATCGTGATTGATTTTATTAAATAATATATCAAAAGGTGGATGGTTGGTTATTAAGTGAATTGTTAAATTGTATTTTTGTGCAGCTCTAATTATAATTTCGGAATAATCAATTAAATTAAGCTCATCTATAATGCATCGAGCAATTTCTGTTAAGGTAGAGTGTGCCCTTTCTATTTGTCCGTTGGACGTACTGTTACGTAAAATGAGAATGTGATGATGACGTAACATGAGAATGTGATGAAATCCAGATTCCAAGTCAATTGTTGAAAAGTATTTGCCTTTTCCAAGATTTGACAAAATCACTGAAGGGTCCTGCATTGGATATCTATTAGGTATAGTATTTTCATTAAGTTTTTTATAATCAATTACGAGTCTGAGTCTTGGAGTTCCGTCTTCATTGAAACCCTTTTTTGGTATCACTAAAACAGGGGAATTATAGGGACTTCTACTTGGCCTTATAATTTCTTCTTTTAGCATTCGACTCATTTCAGAACTTACAAAATCTGAAGCTGATAAAGCATAAGGGTATTGTTTGCTGAAAATGGCCCTATCATTTACGGTGTTTATTTCACCGCGGAAATCTGTCCTAAAAGGAATCTGCATATTTATTTTTGAATGATCTTCATTTATAATATTTAATATTCATTCTCCAAATCTTTTCTTTGATCTGCAGATGATATTTTTATGTTGTTTATTTTTTGATTGTCGGATATTTCAACGACGGCGTGTTCAGAATTTTCGAATTCCAAACTTATATTTTTGTCGGATTTCTTAACGACGGCGCGTTCAGGATTTTTAATGCCCAAACTTTTATTTTTGTCGGACATTTCAACGACGGCGTGTTCGGAATTTTTGAATTCAAACTTTTATTTTTGTCGGATTTTTCAACGACGGCGTGTTCAGGATTTGTATATCCAAAACTAAATTCGCTTTGATTACCCATTTCAGATTCGGATCTTATTTGAGCCTTTTCATCAAAGTATTTTTATACCCGTTACCCGTAGAGTAAAAGGGTATACTAGATTCGTCGGAAAGTATGTAACAGGCAGAAGGAAGCGTTTCCGACCCCATAAAGTGTATATATTCTTGATCAGGATCACTAGCCGAGATCTAGCTATGTCCGTCTGTCCGTCTGTCTGTCTGTCCGGATGAACGCTGAGATCTCGGAAACTATGAGAGCTAGGCTATTGACATTTGGAGTGCAGATTCCTGAGCTTCTTACGCAGCGCAAGTTTGTTTCAGCAGAGTGCCACGCCCACTCTAACGCCCACAAACCGCTCAAAACTGTGGCTCCTACAGTTTTGATGCTAGAATAAAAATTTTAAATGAAATGTATTGTTCTAATCAATACCTATCGATTGATAAAAAAAAGTTTGCCACGCCCACAAACCGCCCACAAACTTCAAAAAATCGTAAATATGAACGTGGATATCTCGGAAACTATCAAGGATAGAGAATTGGGATCTCAGATTTAGATTCCGTAGCCTTGTGCGCAGCGCAAGTTTGTTACGCAAATATGCCACGCCCACTCTAACGCTCACAAACCGCCCAAGCCTGTGGCGCCCACAATTTTCATGCTAGATACAAAAATTTAACTGAACTGTATTGGTCTCGTCAATACCTATCGATTGACCCAAAAAAAATTTTCCACGCCCACTCTTACGCCCATAACGCTTAAATCTGTATACCGCCGATAGGTGGCGCATTTCAATCTCGCTTTGCTGCTTGCATATCTCCATTTCCCTTTGGTCCCTTTAGCTGAGTAACGGATATCTGATAGTTGAGGTACTCGACTATAGCGTTCTTCCTTGTTTTAATATAAATTCTTTTAATGGAAGTATGGTGTTTTCTTCTGTTAAAGAATGTTGGATTAAAATGTTTCCGTTATCATTATTTCATTTTTCTTCTATTCCTTTATATTTAATAACTCCCTTAGCTGTATCAATTACAGCTCCTATTTTTTTAAAGGTTATAGCCGACCAGTAGATTTGAGTCTAGCCCTTCTGTTTCATAAAAAGTATATCGCGTATCAAAAATAGTTATCATATGATAATATTTAATTATAATCCATTCACTGTGGATACTCTTTTGTATATTGGAAGCTCATTCTAATTTTTATAAATTCCTGTTCTAATATAACACGAGGTTGCCCAGTGTCAATTAATATTTGTAATTATACCTGTTACTCGTAGAGTAAAAGGGTATACTAGATTCGTCGGAAAGTATGTAACAGGCAGAAGGAAGCGTTTCCGACCCCATAAAGTATATATATTCTTCGATCTAGCCATGTCCGTCTGTCCGTCTGTCCGTCTGTCCGTCCGTCCGTCTGTCCGTCTGTCCGTATGAACGCTGAGATCTCGGAAACTTTGAGAGCTACAATACTGGGATTAGGCACGCAGATTCTGAGATTCCTGCGCAGCGCCAGTTTGTTTCAGAAGAGTGCCACGCCCACTCTAACGCCCACAAACCGCCCAAAACTGTGGCTCCTACAGTTTTGATGCTAGAACAAAACTTTAACTGAAATGTATTGGTCTCGTCAATACCTATCGATTGATTTAAAAAAAACTTTGCCACGCCCACTCTAACGCCCACAACGCTTAAATCTGTCTACCGCCGGTAGGTGGAGCATTTGCTGCTTGCATATCTCCATTTTCCTTTGGTCTCTTTAGCTGAGTAACGGGTATCTGATAGTCGAGGTACTAGACTATAGCGTTCTTCCTTGTTTTTTATTTATTTTATGGTCATTTCTAATTAAGTAGAGTAAGCCTACTCCTGACTTTTGTCTAAAAAATAGTTATCTTCAATGTTATTTAGTCTCATTGTCTTGTTAGCCGGTTGGTTAACAGTTCCAGTTGGTACCCTTTTATTTTGGGCTTGTCCTTGCTGAGTGTTCTGGGTCTCACATTTTTTAGTTTGATCCCACTTGTTCTGGCTATAATTATTATTTTGATATTTGTTATAGCTTTGGTTATAGCCGTTGTTAGTCCTATTCTGAACCTGGATAGACTCGTCTACTTCCATTTGTTCTGGCTTATTTTGTGGCTGCCTATAGGTGTTCCACTGATTTTGTTGGTTATTATTAAATCTACCCTGGTTCCAAGAATTATTTTTATTCTGATTATAATAACCATAAGTATTTTTGTTCTGGTTGTTGTCATGATTAAACCTTAAATTATTATTGTTTCGCTGGTTACTGTAATTATTGTTTTGTTGACTTGTTTTGTGGTTGAAATGTCTTTGTCCATTTCCACTAGAGTTTGGCTCACTATGTTTTCTATGAGTAGTTGAGAAACTATTTGCGAAATGAGCCCTCATGTTGTTGTTTTCCAATTCCTGAACTATGACCATTGCATTTGATAAGTCAGGTGGATTCATTGGGAACATTGTATCTTAAATTTGGCCGTTGAGGCCGGTAATGAAAACTCTAAGAGCTGCCTTCCTATGTTTCCCATTCATTTCCGCTGTTATTGGTTTGTTTTTACCATAGGTCATAATAGTTTTAATAATAAGTAGAGTTAATTTTCTATTAACTGTACCGTAATAATCCGTTATGGATAATTTTCCCTGACTCAATACGCTTAGTTCCTGTTCAACAATATGAATTGGTCGTTTGTCGCTAAAGACAAAATCAAGTCTGGCCATTATGGCATCGAAATTTAATACCGTACCATTATGGACTAAGGCATCGTTTGCCATTCCTGTTATTTTGTTTCATAATATAGATAAGGCAGAATAAAGTCTTTCACTCCCTCTGGCATATTGCCCCATGGCTATTTCAGCTGATTCTCTCCAGCTTACATATTTAACTTCTTCACCTTTATATTTCCTAACAGATTTGATGATCTGATAAGATGTGTCGCACTTGATATTTGGATCTATAATCTCTATCTAATCCTCAACCGTTTTAATTTTGTGTGAAAGCTGCGATCTTAAGTTTACGATCTCCTCCTTTAATGGATTTAATTCAAAATGTACAATTTGTTTAATTAAATCTCCTACATTTAACATTGTATTGTTTGTTATTGCCTTATGGTTTGTATGTTCTTGAGGCGGATTCATGTGGAGTCTTTTATTCGCTCCAGTCTGGCTTGTTGAGGGTTCTGACATTTTGAGAACTTTTTCGAAATCAGAAATTAATTCTTCCACTTTATATATTTATATTTCTTTTATTACAAATTTCTTATATAATAATAATAATAATAAAAAGATAGTATCGCTCACGAATCGTCCTCCTTATTTTTCTTCTCGGTGTTTTCTGATCCTGTTGGGGTCGTCCTTCTCTTAAATGATGATCCTGCTTGGGGTCGTCCTTCCTTTTTTGGTCTTTCGATTTTATCTTGGGGTCTTCCTTCTTTTTTCGGTTTTTAAATTGGGGTCTTCCTTCTTTTCTAATGTTTATATTTGGCGAGGGATTGCCCTTCAGCCTGTTTTCTTTGAATGTCTTTTTGTTGACGATTTCGAAGATTTTTTGTTAATTTTTGTTTTTAAACATTTGTTTGATAAAATTGTTTTTCAAAACGGTTATTTGTTTCGATTAAATTTTTCGTCACTTTTCTAATTCTTATATTGTCCGAGCAGTGAATTTATGTTACAATCACTATTTTGTAATTTGAGATTTAAGGGGATTATTTCATTAATTATTTTCCACCTTAGTTTTTTTTAATCAACACAGACTTTTTATTTTTTTGCCGGTTGTATAGAGTTTAAGGGGATTACTGCATTTATTAATTTTCACCTTATTTTTATCAACACAGGCTTTATATATTCGTGGGTTGTATCGGGTTTTTGGCCGCGCTAAATTCTTTTTTCACTTTAAAACTTTTTTTGCATTTATTTGTTTGTGTTTAAGTTCTCCTACATTTAACATTGTATTGTTTGTTATTGCCTGATGGTTTGTATGTTCTTGAGGCGGATTCATGTGGAGTCTTTTATTCGCTCCAGTCTGGCTTGTTGAGGGTTCTGACATTTTGAGAATTTTTTCGAAATCAGAAATTAATTCTTCCACTTTGTATATTTATATTTCTTTTATTACAAATTTCTTATATAATAATAATAATAATAAAAAGATAGTATCGCTCACGAATCGTCCTCCTTATATTTCTTCTCGGTGTTTTCTGATCCTGTTGGGGTCGTCCTTCTCTTAAATAATGATCCTGCTTGGGGTCGTCCTTCCTTTTTTGGTTTTCCGATTTTATCTTGGGGTCTTCCTTCTTTTTTCGGTTTTTAAATTGGGGTCTTCCTTCTTTTCCAATGTTTATATTTGGCGAGGGATTGCCCTTCAGCCTGTTTTCTTTGAATGTCTTTTTGTTGACGATTTCGAAGATTATTTGTTAATTTTTGTTTTTAAACATTTGTTTGATAAAATTGTTTTTCAAAACGGTTATTTGTTTCGATTAAATTTTTCGTCACTTTTTATACCCGTTACTCGTAGAGTAAAAGGGTATACTAGATTCGTCGGAAAGTATGTAACAGGCAAAAGGAAGCGTTTCCGACCCCATAAAGTATATATATTCTTGATCAGGATCACTAGCCGAGTCGATCTAGCCATGTCCGTCTGTCCGTCTGTCCGTCTCTCCGTCTGTCCGTATGAACGCTGAGATCTCGGAAACTATAAGAGCTACAATACTGGGATTAGGCAAGCAGATTCCTGAGATTCCTGCGCAGCGCAAGTTTGTTTCAGAAGAGTGCCACGCCCACTCTAACGCCCACAAACCACCCACAAACTGTGGCTCCTACAGTTTTGATGCTAGAACAAAATTTTAACTGAAATGTATTGTTCTCATCAATACCTACCTATTGACCTACAAAAAAGTTTGCCACGCCCACTTTAACGCCCACAAACCACCCACAAACTTCAAAAAATCGTAAATATGAACGCGGATATCTCAGAAAATATCAGATAGAGAAACGGGATTTCAGATTTAGATTCCCTAGGCTTAAGCGCAGCGCAAGTTTGTTACGCGAATATGCCACGCCCACTCTAACGCCCACAAACCCCCTAAGTCTGTGGCGCCCACAATTTTAATGCTAGATACAAAATTTTAACTGAAATGTATTGGTCTCGTCAATACCTATCGATTGATTTAAAAAAAACTTTGCCACGCCCACTCTAACGCCCACAACGCTTAAATCTGTCTACCGCCGGTAGGTGGCGCATTTGCTTTTAACTGAAATGTATTGGTCTCGTCAATACCTATCGATTGATTTAAAAAAAACTTTGCCACGCCCACTCTAACGCCCACAACGCTTAAATCTGTCTACCGCCGGTAGGTGGAGCATTTGCTGCTTGCATATCTCCATTTTCCTTTGGTCTCTTTAGCTGAGTAACGGGTATCTGATAGTCGAGGTACTAGACTATAGCGTTCTTCCTTGTTTTTTATTTATTTTATGGTCATTTCTAATTAAGTAGGGTAAGCCTACTCCTGACTTTTGTCTAAAAAATAGTTATCTTCAATGTTATTTAGTCTCATTGTCTTGTTAGCCGGTTGGTTAACAGTTCCAGTTGGTACCCTTTTATTTTGGGCTTGTCCTTGCTGAGTGTTCTGGGTCTCACATTTTTTAGTTTGATCCCACTTGTTCTGGCTATAATTATTATTTTGATATTTGTTATAGCTTTGGTTATAGCCGTTGTTAGTCCTATTCTGAACCTGGATAGACTCGTCTACTTCCATTTGTTCTGGCTTATTTTGTGGCTGCCTATAGGTGTTCCACTGATTTTGTTGGTTATTATTAAATCTACCCTGGTTCCAAGAATTATTTTTATTCTGATTATAATAACCATAAGTATTTTTGTTCTGGTTGTTGTCATGATTAAACCTTAAATTATTATTGTTTCGCTGGTTACTGTAATTATTGTTTTGTTGACTTGTTTTGTGGTTGAAATGTCTTTGTCCATTTCCACTAGAGTTTGGCTCACTATGTTTTCTATGAGTAGTTGAGAAACTATTTGCGAAATGAGCCCTCATGTTGTTGTTTTCCAATTCCTGAACTATGACCATTGCATTTGATAAGTCAGGTGGATTCATTGGGAACATTGTATCTTAAATTTGGCCGTTGAGGCCGGTAATGAAAACTCTAAGAGCTGCCTTCCTATGTTTCCCATTCATTTCCGCTGTTATTGGTTTGTTTTTACCATAGGTCATAATAGTTTTAATAATAAGTAGAGTTAATTTTCTATTAACTGTACCGTAATAATCCGTTATGGATAATTTTCCCTGACTCAATACGCTTAGTTCCTGTTCAACAATATGAATTGGTCGTTTGTCGCTAAAGACAAAATCAAGTCTGGCCATTATGGCATCGAAATTTAATACCGTACCATTATGGACTAAGGCATCGTTTGCCATTCCTGTTATTTTGTTTCATAATATAGATAAGGCAGAATAAAGTCTTTCACTCCCTCTGGCATATTGCCCCATGGCTATTTCAGCTGATTCTCTCCAGCTTACATATTTAACTTCTTCACCTTTATATTTCCTAACAGATTTGATGATCTGATAAGATGTGTCGCACTTGATATTTGGATCTATAATCTCTATCTAATCCTCAACCGTTTTAATTTTGTGTGAAAGCTGCGATCTTAAGTTTACGATCTCCTCCTTTAATGGATTTAATTCAAAATGTACAATTTGTTTAATTAAATCTCCTACATTTAACATTGTATTGTTTGTTATTGCCTTATGGTTTGTATGTTCTTGAGGCGGATTCATGTGGAGTCTTTTATTCGCTCCAGTCTGGCTTGTTGAGGGTTCTGACATTTTGAGAACTTTTTCGAAATCAGAAATTAATTCTTCCACTTTATATATTTATATTTCTTTTATTACAAATTTCTTATATAATAATAATAATAATAAAAAGATAGTATCGCTCACGAATCGTCCTCCTTATTTTTCTTCTCGGTGTTTTCTGATCCTGTTGGGGTCGTCCTTCTCTTAAATGATGATCCTGCTTGGGGTCGTCCTTCCTTTTTTGGTCTTTCGATTTTATCTTGGGGTCTTCCTTCTTTTTTCGGTTTTTAAATTGGGGTCTTCCTTCTTTTCTAATGTTTATATTTGGCGAGGGATTGCCCTTCAGCCTGTTTTCTTTGAATGTCTTTTTGTTGACGATTTCGAAGATTTTTTGTTAATTTTTGTTTTTAAACATTTGTTTGATAAAATTGTTTTTCAAAACGGTTATTTGTTTCGATTAAATTTTTCGTCACTTTTCTAATTCTTATATTGTCCGAGCAGTGAATTTATGTTACAATCACTATTTTGTAATTTGAGATTTAAGGGGATTATTTCATTAATTATTTTCCACCTTAGTTTTTTTTAATCAACACAGACTTTTTATTTTTTTGCCGGTTGTATAGAGTTTAAGGGGATTACTGCATTTATTAATTTTCACCTTATTTTTATCAACACAGGCTTTATATATTCGTGGGTTGTATCGGGTTTTTGGCCGCGCTAAATTCTTTTTTCACTTTAAAACTTTTTTTGCATTTATTTGTTTGTGTTTAAGTTCTCCTACATTTAACATTGTATTGTTTGTTATTGCCTGATGGTTTGTATGTTCTTGAGGCGGATTCATGTGGAGTCTTTTATTCGCTCCAGTCTGGCTTGTTGAGGGTTCTGACATTTTGAGAATTTTTTCGAAATCAGAAATTAATTCTTCCACTTTGTATATTTATATTTCTTTTATTACAAATTTCTTATATAATAATAATAATAATAAAAAGATAGTATCGCTCACGAATCGTCCTCCTTATATTTCTTCTCGGTGTTTTCTGATCCTGTTGGGGTCGTCCTTCTCTTAAATAATGATCCTGCTTGGGGTCGTCCTTCCTTTTTTGGTTTTCCGATTTTATCTTGGGGTCTTCCTTCTTTTTTCGGTTTTTAAATTGGGGTCTTCCTTCTTTTCCAATGTTTATATTTGGCGAGGGATTGCCCTTCAGCCTGTTTTCTTTGAATGTCTTTTTGTTGACGATTTCGAAGATTATTTGTTAATTTTTGTTTTTAAACATTTGTTTGATAAAATTGTTTTTCAAAACGGTTATTTGTTTCGATTAAATTTTTCGTCACTTTTTATACCCGTTACTCGTAGAGTAAAAGGGTATACTAGATTCGTCGGAAAGTATGTAACAGGCAAAAGGAAGCGTTTCCGACCCCATAAAGTATATATATTCTTGATCAGGATCACTAGCCGAGTCGATCTAGCCATGTCCGTCTGTCCGTCTGTCCGTCTCTCCGTCTGTCCGTATGAACGCTGAGATCTCGGAAACTATAAGAGCTACAATACTGGGATTAGGCAAGCAGATTCCTGAGATTCCTGCGCAGCGCAAGTTTGTTTCAGAAGAGTGCCACGCCCACTCTAACGCCCACAAACCACCCACAAACTGTGGCTCCTACAGTTTTGATGCTAGAACAAAATTTTAACTGAAATGTATTGTTCTCATCAATACCTACCTATTGACCTACAAAAAAGTTTGCCACGCCCACTTTAACGCCCACAAACCACCCACAAACTTCAAAAAATCGTAAATATGAACGCGGATATCTCAGAAAATATCAGATAGAGAAACGGGATTTCAGATTTAGATTCCCTAGGCTTAAGCGCAGCGCAAGTTTGTTACGCGAATATGCCACGCCCACTCTAACGCCCACAAACCCCCTAAGTCTGTGGCGCCCACAATTTTAATGCTAGATACAAAATTTTAACTGAAATGTATTGGTCTCGTCAATACCTATCGATTGATTTAAAAAAAACTTTGCCACGCCCACTCTAACGCCCACAACGCTTAAATCTGTCTACCGCCGGTAGGTGGCGCATTTGCTTTTAACTGAAATGTATTGGTCTCGTCAATACCTATCGATTGATTTAAAAAAAACTTTGCCACGCCCACTCTAACGCCCACAACGCTTAAATCTGTCTACCGCCGGTAGGTGGCGCATTTGCTGCTTGCATATCTCCATTTTCCTTTGGTCCCTTTAGCTGAGTAACGGGTATCTGATAGTCGAGGTACTCGACTATAGCGTTCTTCCTTGTTTAATTTTTATATTGTCCGAGCAGTGAATTTATGTTACAATCACTATTTTGTAATTTGAGATTTAAGGGGACTATTTCATTAATTATTTTCCACCTTAGTTTTTTTGATCAACACAAACTTTTTATTTTTTTGCCGGTTGTATAGAGTTTAAGGGGATTATTGCATTTATTAATTTCCACCTTATTTTTATCAACACAGGCTTTATATATTCGTGGGTTGTATCGGGTTTTTGGCCGCGCTAAACTCTTTTTTCACTTTGAAACTTTTTTTGCGTTTATTTGTTTGTGTTTAAGTTTGGTTTTTAGAATCTTTATTCACACGACCCCACGTTGGGCGCCAATTAAGTTTCTCTTTTGCGAAATGTATTTTTATTTTTTAATAACTTATTCACTATTACAATTTTTTAATAGGTCGAACTTATTTTATTCACTGCTCGTTTACTTTTTCTCGATTTGTTCCACTGCTCGATTCGGATCTCAAAAACGGACTGCCTGCTCTCTAGTTCAACGATCAATAATCAAACCTCGGCTTAAGAGATTTTATCCCCAAAAATTGATAAAGAGAATGACTCAAGAGAGTCGGAAAATAGGATGATGCAATTTGCCCATTAAATTTGAAGTCCAATCTTGGCCGGAAATTGGTGTTTACATTAGCGGAGTTTAGGGACCGCTTTGGGGATCGTTTTGTTTACGTTAGCGGACTCGGGGCTCGCTTTGGGGATCTTTTGATTACGTTAGCGGACTCAGGGCTCGCTTGGAACTCCGATGTTTACAATATCGGCTTGGATGTTTACAGCATCCGTCTGATGCGGACTGAGTGAAATTGATCTGGGTGGGAATGATTTGGAGGCCTGGTTGGCAGAAATAGCTGACCACGGACTTATCTCAGGTCTGTCAGAGTTATTTGGAAATTAGCTCTCGGCTCAAAGTTGTTTATAAATTGGATAAGAGCGTGATAAGAGAGTGATTCACAACATAACCTCAAATGTACACATACATATGCGTATGTACATTAGGTTGGTCCAAAAAATGAAAACTAGTTCTCACCATTTTGCACGGTAGATTAAGGTCTGTAGAAAATGTAACCAAAAATAAAAAAAATGTTTGTTGAGACTTAGACCTTGCGAAAAACAAGATGAGAAAGTCGTCATCTAGCTTTCTTTGCGTTCAGATGTGCTTAAAATTCTCGCTATGTTACTTCCCCGCTGTCCCGAGTGCAATACCGATGTTACATTGGTCCATTCGGACGCTGTTCGCTGTTCTTCTTTGTGCCGTCGCGCCTATCATACTTCTTGCGTAGCCCTACCGGACGATGTGCTCAAACTTTTATTAAATCCAAACATACTGTGGCAATGTGATGGCTGTGTGGTTGATGATAAATTGAAAGCCCTGGAGCGCTTATATCAGGGCCTTCATAACAAATTCTTGGAGGCGTTCCCCCCTAAATATGATGCATTGTCTCAGAACTTAAATTTAAATCCCAAGCCTCGTCTACCGAGGCCTACCAACGTAGCTGCAGCTCCCCAGTCATACGCAGCTGCTACTGCTACGTCTTCCGAGGTCGTTGACCCTTCTAATCATGCTCTGGATATTGAGAGAGGAAATTTTATACAAGTTCGAAATAAGAAGAGAAGGAACAACAACAAGCCCAATAAACATGTTGTTGGAGTGGCTCCTAATGCCGAAGATCATCATGTCTTGACGACCAAGAAATTTTTCTAGTTAAGGTCAAAAGATTTATTCATAGAGAACGGGCTATTGTTAAAGGGGATAGAGTCTTAGCTAATTTTCCGGAGCCTGGGCAAACTTCACAATCAAGTCATTCATCATCAAAAAACCCCTAGCGTTCGACGCCACTGGCGTCGTTACTTTTGCGGGACATTTTCTGAGAGCCTTTCCTCATTTGTCTGAGTCGTTTTCGCAACAACATCGGCAGCTGCTTGCCTTTCTCACTGCGCTCTGATCATCTTCTGTCTCTCTTCTAACGCATCATCAACAACATCAGCTGGAGCTTTTGTTGTCCGCTTTGCGTGACATTCGCCGTCCGTATGGCTCTATTATCGGAGCGCTCCTCGGACTTGCGCTCACATCATTTTCCGTTGCTCTCCTGACGCTACATCAACAACATCAGCCGGAGCTTTCGTTGTCCGCTTTGCGCGACACTCGCTGTCCGCTGGGTTCTAATATCGGCGCGCTCTCATCATCTTGCGCCTCTCTCCCGTTGCACCATCAACAACATCAGCTGGAGCTTTTGTTGCCCGCTTTGCGCGACATTCGCCGTCCGCCTGGCTCTAATATCGGCGCGCTCCTCGGAGTTGCGCTCTCATCATCTTGCGCCTCTCTCCCGAAGTACCTAGAACATCGGCTGGATTCTTACTCTTCATTAGGTTGGAACCCGCTCATTGAAAATATGTTCTCTACATATTCGCCGCTGGAGTTAAACCAACATCGGATGCTGCTATCTTCGGATTCTGATACTATTGAGCTCAGCGCGCCTTTTGGGATAGCGCTCTCATATATGAGTAGTCGGACTCACTCTTCACTGTGCTCTTCACCGCCTCTCTCTATTGATACAATTTCTTCTGCGCTCTTTGGATGGCCGTCACAGAATAGGCATGCGTCATTAGGAAATTCATTTACATATTCCCAATTCGACTGCACTATTACTCCATGGAATGACGATCTCAACCTGACTATAAAAATACGTACGGATACGTTGCAAAAGGTACTTAATAGTAGTTACGATCACGCGAGGCCGACATCTAATTTGGATGTTGAGAATTCCTTTTCAACAATATGCGCTGACCGGCAACCTGCTATGGGCTTGTCCGCAGTAAACTCAAACAGCCATCATTCAGGAAATAATGGCTTGAAAAGATACTTCAAAATATATCCGGCATGAGAACTAAAACGCAGTCTGTCTTTATGAATACTTCCAACAGTGACTATGACATTATCATACTGGTTGAGACTTGGCTAAATTCTAACTTTAGTTCGAATGAATTCTTCGATCGTAAGTTATTCCAAGCTTTTCGTAAAGATAGAGGCTTTGGCAGAATGCAGTGCGAGAGAGGAGATGGTGTCATC
Organism: Drosophila subpulchrella; assembly: GCF_014743375.2. Classification (NCBI taxonomy): domain Eukaryota; kingdom Metazoa; phylum Arthropoda; class Insecta; order Diptera; family Drosophilidae; genus Drosophila; species Drosophila subpulchrella. The sequence continues at coordinate 104,012 of NW_023665730.1, read as the reverse complement.
GTGGCTGTTAGCCGTAAATTCTGTTGCACTGTAATTCGACTCCTTAATGATGACTCCCTTCTGGACCAATTGGCGGTGACGGTGTCTGGCTCATCCGGGAAGATATCGATTGTGGCTTCCTATGTTCCACCTGGCAGTGATTCTGGGCTTTACCAGGCTCACTTAGACAACATCGCTAACATCCATGCCAGCTTGGAGGACTCTGATGGCATATGTGTGGCAGGAAACTTCAACCTCAGCTCTGTTTTCTGGACGTGGGACCCACAAGCATCTGCTATGGTGCCTGGAAATGTGCATCATTCTCATTAAATAATTGTCATCGATGACTGTTTTAGTATGGGCCTCACCCAAATTAATAATATTTTCAATGATTTGCATAAGCTTCTTGATTTAATCTTCATTAATTCTATTGTTCATTCTAACGTAACTATGGCTTTACGATTTCAAATTGTGTTGTACATCACAAACCATTGTGCTTAAACAAACAAAATACAAAAAATTTTCTAAAACACATAACCCGGCCGATGGTGAAAGATATAGGCAGCACAAACGTGAGTTTGAGTTTCTTAATAAATTTCTATATAACCAATACATTTGTGAAGTTGAGCATAGTTTGAAGGCCAACCCTAAGACGTTTTGGCGGTTTGTTAACTCAATAGAATTAAATTCGTATATACCTTCAACAATGTCGTAAGGTGATGTTGTTGCTTTCACCGAGGCCGATATCGTCAATTTGTTTGCTGCCTGATTTTCCTCGAACATTGAACCTTCCGATGAATGGTATGACCAGGAAACTTTAAATTCAGTTTCAGAAATTTGCAACATTGGAAGCCTGGATGCCATATCGTATGATGAAGCAATTAGTTATTTTGATGATTCCCCCAGACTAGACTTTGATGGAATTTCTTCATTCTTCCTTAAGAATTGTATTTCCAGTCTTTACCTACCCCTGCAAATTATGTTCTCTTCTTCTTTGTCTCAAGGAAGATTCCCAATTAGATGAAAAATTTCTAGAGTCATGCCGGTCCATAGAGGAGGAAGTAAATTTGATATTTCTAACTATAGGCCAATTGCTAAAATCAAAAACATGGCTAAATTGTTCGAAAGAATCATTTTCAAAAAATTATCTTTCTTAATAAGGGGTTACATCGAACCTAATCAACATGGCTTCATGCCCGGTCGATCTACGACGACCAACTTGGCTATTTTTACGAATCACTTTATACATGCATTTGAGGATCATTCACAGATGGACACGATATACAGAGATTTTACTAAAGCTTTTGACAAGGTTTGTCACTCTGCCCTAAAGGCTAAACTTTTTAAACTTGGCTTTCACTCCTCTTTTCTTAACTGGATAGCATCGTATTTGGATAACCGACACTATCATGTTGAAGTAGGTGGTGCACTATCCCATCCTTATAAAGCGACACCTGGACTTCCTCAGGGTAGCTCTCTTGGCCCTTTACTTTCCATTATTTTTATAAATGACATTTGCGCCTGTACCCATTTTTTTGCTTCCTTCTTTGTGCGGATGACCTAAAGATCTATAGGACTGTCAATACAGTAAATGACTCGATATTGCTTCAATCTGACCTAGATAGTATCAGTAGTTGGTGTTCCAAGAATAGTTTGCCTTTAAACCTTAATAAATGCCACATCGTTCGTTATGCGAAACGTTCTGTAACCATTCCATCCACTTATCACATCAATAACCACCCTCTCCTGTTTTGAATTAAATAGTTGAGCTGGGGGTATTATTTAATGACAAATTTATGTTTAATGAGCACCTGAATTTTATATTACCAAAGGCTTATGCAATGTTCGGCTTTGTTAAGCGAAACACTTTATTATTCAAAGATCCGTATTCCAGGTTGTCTGTATACTCTACATTTGTCCGTTCTAGGGTTGAATATGTTTCCTTTATTTGGAATCCCTCGGGAAGTGTCCAGATCAATAGGATTGAGAGGTTACAGAAAAAGTTTTTGAAGTTTGCATTGCAATCCTTGCATTTTACTGAACCGGCCTATGATAGTCAGTGTTCCCTGCTTCACACTTCATCCTTGAAGGATCGCCGTGCAACTGCTGGCCTTCTCTTTCTGAATGATTTGCTAGTAGGAAATATTGATTGTCCTTGCCTGTTGGGATGCATCAATTTTAATGTTCCTGCCAGGAATCTCCGTACCATGGTTCCATTCCTTGGACCGTGCTGTCAGGACTAATAATGCTAGCAATGAGCCACTACTAAGGGCTCTTAGATTGTTTAATTCAGCTGGGGGACCGAGGAAGATATGCTAGGGCAAACTCTTAGGGAATATTTCTTTATTAATTTTCAATAATAGATTTAAGATAATCATATGTAGCCAGATAAGGATTTATCCATTGGCGACAAGAAAATAAATAAATAAATAAATAAATAAATAAGAAGCTATACTGTCTAAATTCCATGACGATCCAATACAAGGAGGTTATACTGGCAATACAAAAACCTTGGCCAAGGTCAGAAGGCATTATTTTTGGAAAGGTATAGATATTACTGAGTACATACGAAAATGTCAGAAAGCCAAAAAGCTAAAATATCAAGCACAATAAGACTCCATTAATATTAACTAATTCGCCTATAAATGCTTTCGACAGAGTGATAGTGGACACTATTTGACCACTACCAAAATCAGAAAATTCAATAATAAATGATTTGTGCAAATACCTAAAAACTGAAAAAATAAAATCTACGGCACACCACCACCAGACAGTCGAAACAATATATTGAAGTCATAGAACTTTCAATGAATACATACGCTCATATATATCGGTTGATAAAACTGATTGGGACGTATGGCTTCAATATTTCGTTTTCTGTTTCAACACGTTCCCCTCAATGGCACATACTTATTGTCCATATGAGCTAGTATTTGGTAAACCAAATAATTTGCGAAAACAGTTTAATAGTATAGAAAATATAGAACACATATATAATATAGATGACTATGCTAAGGAAAGTAAATATAGATTAGAAGTAGCATACAAAAGAGCTAGAATAAGTATAGAAGAAAATAAGAAAAATAATATGATACTATATGATCAGAAAATAAACATAGATATATCAGTAGGTGATCAAGTCCTCTTAAAAAATGAAACAGGTCATAAGTTAGATTATAAATATACTGGTCCGTATAAAGTAACGGAAATAGGAGATAGAAATAACATTATAATAACGAATAATAAAAACAAAAAACAAACAGTTCATAAGGACAGACTAAAAATGTTTATTTCACAAATGTATTTAGTATGGACACGCTTAAAAATACTTCTTTACGTACGAATATTATTCCCAATTCCATTTTCTTTGTAACTAACGATATATCAGTAGGTGATAATTAATTTTGCTTTGGTTTTTAAAAATTATTCTTTTAGTAATAAAAGAATTTGTTCCCAATAAACCGAGAACAAATAACAGACCCTCCACTGCGCCAAAAAACTAAAAAGTTTATTTTTGGCTTATCAAAATGTTAGGGGACTAAATATGAAGCTACCCAAGTTTTATGCTGACTCCTCTGCATTTACTGCAGATATTTGGCTTTTACGGAAACTTGGCTGAAAGCAGAGATATCTGACTCTGAAGTTCTGTCAAATAACTTTAATGCCTATAGGACCGATCGCTCCTCACGTAGGGGAGGCGGTGTGCTGATTGCCGTTACCACTAGCCTCACATCTGAAAAAATTTACTTTGATACCCATAACGAAATTGAATTTGTTAGTGTGAAAGTTTCCTTGCAATCCATATCTATTTTTGTAACATGTTCCTATATTCCACCTGGCTCTGATTTAAAATCTGCCATAAAATCTGTTCTATCCCTTCTTTCTAAGAGAGACCTTTTGATTGTTTTGGGTGACTTTAATCTCCCTGATATCTCTTGGTCTTCTCCTACTGACTCACTTGTCGCTATACCTCTATCCGCCCATGATTTTGTAGATGGTCTTCTAGAATTATCGTTACAGCAAGTAAGCTTTATACGGAATTCATTAAATAGACAACTAGATCTCGTGTTTGTTTCAGACCCTTCTGAAGTCACGGTATCTAGAATTGACGCTCTTGTTGTACCTGAAGACCGATATCATCCAACAATGGAATTGACAATCTGCCTCCCATGCGTTGATACCCTCTCTCCTTTAGTTCCTCAAACTAAAATGAGATGTTTTCGAAAATGTGACTATAAAAAACTTAACGATATGATTTCTCAATATAATTGGACAGACTTGTACAATTGTATGGATATTGAAAGTGCCACTGAACTCTTCTATATAGTGTTAAGTACTTTTTTTAATGAATGCGTTCCTGATAGGCTTCCTTTAAAGCTAAACAGGCCTCCTTGGTTTACCAATGCGCTTCAAAGACTTAAAAACCTTAAAACAAACACCTATAAAAAGTATAAAAAATCGGGTAAGCCATCTGATTTTTCGAAATATGTGGTGGCTCGATCGGACTTTAATGTTCTCAATAGTCATTGCTATTCTATGTATTTAAGTCGATGTAAATTCGAATTTTCAAATGATCCGAAGCAGTTTTATAACTTTGTTAATGCCAAGCGTAAGTCGTCGGCATTGCCTTCATCTGTACGTTTTAACTCAATGGAGGCATCGACGGATTCTGAAATTGCTGATTTATTTGCCGAGTTTTTCCAAACTACTTATAGTTCGGTTGCTTGGTCAAATTCTAACTACCCTAATCCCTTAAATAGGGCAAACTGTATTTTTACCCCTGAAATTACGGAAAGTTCTCTCATAAGAGACTTAGCAACAACAACGCCAACTTATTCTCCCGGTCCAGATGGACTCCCCGGGTGTGTGCTTAAGTTTTGTGCGTCAAACATATGTAAACCGATTCTTAAACTTTTTAATTTGTCTATTTCATCATCAGTTTTTCCTACTATCTGGAAGGACTCTTTTATCATTCCACTTTACAAAAAGGGTGCGAAGGCGGATGCCCAGAATTATAGAGGTATTTCCAAATTGTCGGCAATTCCTAAAGCATTTGAACGTATTATTACTTCTCATTTGCTACATTTATGTTCCTCGCTAATATCACCGTGTCAGCATGGTTTTGTTAAGCGAAGATCGACCACCACCAACCTTCCTGAATTGTCATCTATTGTAATAAATGGATTTAAGAAAAAAATGCAGACTGACGTTATATATACAGATTTTAGTAAGGCCTTTGACTCTGTCAACCACTCTCTTCTATTATTCAAATTAAATCAGCTTGGGTTTCCATGTAAGCTATTAACTTGGATTTCAAGTTATTTGAATGGTAGGACTCAGAGGGTTATATTCAAGAACGCTGTTTCAAAATTGATCTACGTGACATCTGGAGTGCCTCAGGGTAGTCATTTGGGTCCTTTGCTGTTTACTTTGTTTATTAACGATCTTCCCTCTACCATAAAACATTCTCGTGTACTAATGTATGCTGATGATGTTAAGCTTTGTTTATCATATAACGATATAGCGTCGGGTTCCAACTTACAGTCAGATATTGATTGTTTTCAGGGATGGTGTGAGTATAACCTTTTAAATTTGAACTGCCTTAAATGCAACGTTATGACTTTTTATAGGGGTACTCCTACTTTTGTTAGTTACTCTTTTCAAAATACGTCACTCGACCGTATATATTCCGTTAATGACTTAGGCGTTCTTCTGGACCCAAAACTTAAATTTGACTGCCACATAATGTCCACTGTCAACAAGGCCATGAGTGTTCTTGGGTTTATAAAGCGTTGGTCAAAAGAATTTCATGACCCTTATACAACCAAATTAATATTTACCTCCCTTGTCCGTCCTATTTTGGAATATTGTTCTTCGGTTTGGAGTCCACAATATCAAGTGCACATTGACCGTATTGAGTCGGTACAAAAAAAATTTCTTCTTTTTGCCCTTCGTAGTTTGAACTGGGATCAAAACATAAGGCTACCTTCCTATCAGAGTAGATTACTATTTAATTTACCTACCCTTGCAAATCGTAGAACAATGCTTGGTACTATTTTTATGCAAAATCTTATTAGAGGTGATATTGATTCTGTAGAACTTGTAAACCGCCTAACTTTCAATGTCCCTGCTAGACTAACACGAAATTAGTATCCCCTAAATTTGCCGCGATGTACATCAAATTTTTGTCTGCACGAGCCCTTTCGCGTTCTATGTAATAATTATAACAATCTTTACCATTTAATTTGCATCTCATCTTCTATCCCGGTATTAAAAACTAATATTTTAACTCATTTGCTTCATTCTTAGTTGCTTCTTTTATTTTCATTTGTGTCCCGTCTCTATTTGTTTTTTGTATCTTCCTCGCGAACTCGCATTTTTGCCCAAAATTATAGAAGGGCCCCGCGCGTAACAAGCACGTGCTTGGTGTCGTTGGGCCACTTGTTTGTACTGCTCGTAGTGCATCAACGTCCATCATCAGAAAAAAAAAAATACCTCAAAGCGCACCGTATAGGCGGGTGAGAGTAGGACCTTACAAATTTCCATACAAATTTCCATACAAATGTGGACCGCCCTAATGTACATATGTATGTAGTAGACTGTGTTTGTTATTCACAGCCATATAAAGCACGACATAAATGTACAGGGTATATGTTCGTACAGTATTAATAAAAATCATTTCTTGTTTTAGGTGCCGGGGTTTCTTACGAGTGCCTTCAGTATATAAATAATGATGAAATAAAAGTTTCCATCCCACCGATTGGGCTCAGTGTGCTTTTCAGGGTTGACGAAGTGAAAGGAGGTTTAAATAAGAATAATTTCATGTTATTTAAAATAAAGCTATTTTTAATTCCCAAAGTAAATTTAAGTAAAGTTTATGTTTATTGTAAAAACAAGGAAGAACGCTATAGTCGAGTACCTCGACTATCAGATACCCGTTACTCAGCTTAAGGGACCAAAGGGAAATGGAGATATGCAAGCAGCAAAGCGAGATTTAAATACGCCACCTACCGGCGGTAGACAGATCTAAGCGTTCTGGGCGTTAGAGTGGGCGTGGCAATTTTTGGATCAATCGATAGGTATTGACGAGATCAATACATTTCAGTTAAAATTTTTCATCTAGCATAACAATTGTGGGCGCCACAGGCTTGGGCGGTTTGTGGGCGTTATAGTGGGCGTGGCATATTCGCGTGACAAAATTGCGCTGCGTACAAAGCTACAGAATCTAAATCAGAGATCCCGATTCTCTATCTTTGATAGTTTCCGAGATATCCACGTTCATAGTTACAATTTTTTGAAGTTTGTGGGCGGTTTGTGGGCGTTAAAGTGGGCGTGGCAAACTTTTTTTTAGGTCAATCGATAGGTATAGATAAGAACAACACATTTCAGTTAACATTTTTATTCTAGCATCAAAACTGTAGGAGCCACAATTTTGGGCGGTTTGTGGGCGATAGAGTGGGCGTGGCACTCTACTGAGACAAACTTGTGCTGCGTAAGAAGCTCAGGAATCTGCACGCCAAATCTCAATAGCCTAGCTTTCATAGTTTCCGAGATCTCAGCGTTCATCCGGACGGACAGACAGACGGACAGACGGACAGACGGACAGACGGACATGGCTAGATCGACTCGGCTAGTGATCCTGATCAAGAATATATATACTTTATGGGGTCGGAAACGCTTCCGTTTGCCTGTTACATACTTTCCGACGAATCTAGTATACCCTTTTACTCTACGAGTAACGGGTATAAAAATAGTTGTAGAATACAATTATCATTTAAGATCGTACTTTGTAAAAAATCCATCAAGAAAGTACATTTATAGTTTAACCGATCTCCATTAATATAGACTTTATAATGACATTAAAGCCATAAGGCTTAAATATATATAAATTTAAATAATTTAGCATTTTTATTGAGAATGGATTCTGGGAGCGAGTTCGATGCTATGTTAAAAGCAAGAACGGTTCTTCTCGAAATTGAGATCGATGCGATGTTGAAGCCGAGAACGGTTCTTCTCGAAATCGATACCGATTCGATGTTGAAACCGAGAATGATTCATACCGAAATCAAGGTAGACCATTCTCAAAATCCCGTTCGCAAACCGAGAAGACTTCGATGACGATTTTAGGATTTATAGTATGAGTTGATCTTGGCTCACCTTTGAGATTGAAAGTACTGAAATCAAGAACGCTGAGAACGGTTTTTTCTTTGAGTGTATAGGCTAGGTGTATAACGGGTATCTAAAAGTCGAGGCCATCGACAATAGCGTTTTCTCTTGTTTTGTTCAATATCATTTAGCTGCCATAAGAAGGATCGCAAAATTTATGTAACTGCAAGGGCAAGCCGACGTTAACTTCCATTCTTGATTCGGTGTACATTTTATTTTATTTAATTTGTCAATATGTATTACGTGCCAATAATGGTTTGCATTTGTAACAAGCTAAATTGGTTAGCTGTGTAATGGGCATATAATAGTCAAGGCACTACAGACTACAGCATTGTCTTGTTTTTTATTCCTTTATAAACGGTTGTAATTAACTTTTCAAAGACAAGGAGTTAACACCGGGAAAGTGGAGTCTAGCAATGAGGTACTTACCAAAACATTTTTCTGGTTCTCCTTGTCCAGCAGAAACTCCATGCTCTTGTGCGGCCTGCGAAAAGATGTGACTTCGACGCTACGACTACCTGTCGAGGACTTGATTGTCTGCCCATCCATTTTATTCATGTCATAGGCACTGGACACATTCAGTTGGTTCACGATGTACCGCTTGTGCGGCAGATTAGGTGGAGGAAAACTTATGTCCATAAGGGAACGAGTCCTTCCTGAAATGACCGTTTCATGAGTGTCCAGATTGGTCTCGATCAGACCCATCTTGCCTACGGTATCCACAGGAGGAACAGCAACAGTTACGGCGGTGACCAGGGTGGGTCTGGACGTTTTTAAGCTTCCACCAAGTTGTTTTAATATCTGTGTCTTCTGGGTGACGTTTTCCCATGGCTCGATGTCCTGCACCCTTGACATTTGTATGCCCGCTGTTAACTGGTCGGCAAAGTGTTTTTGCTGTTCACGTTCGGCGGTCATGAAGGCTCCTGTGCTATGCGCAACATTGTCGGTGCTACCAACAGCTTCCTGAGGCGTATGCGCCAGAATGCCACTGCGGGGTGGCAGCTTAGGTAGCGGCGGCTTGCCGGTCACCTTTGGCGGGGTAGAGGTCCGGGCCAGCTGGCGGCTGTGCATGTTGGCAGTGCTCGCCTCGGAGGCGATCTGGCTTTCGTCCAATTGGATTGCATCCATCAGTATTATCGGTGGCTTCAGAGGAATGTGCACAATGACGTCCAATCCGCCTTTGTCCGTGCTTTGTCGTGACTCTTTTTTAGGCGACGCTTTGATCACTAAGGGCTGTTTGGGATCTGCCGTCTTGTCCCGCTGTCCCTCTTTTTGGCGACGCAGCGAGGAGTGCAGTCTGGTGGAGAACCTGGAGAGTAAACCTCTGGCACCGGAGTATTTGTCTTCTGCTCTGCCGATAGTAGTGGGTGCACTGGCCAGCGGCATGTTGTGAGTCTGCCGATTCTCCTGCTCGTAACGCTGCAGCAAGTGCTGGGAGGCGTACAGGATATGATGGGCGCGGTTGGTCGGAGGTTTGCTAAGAATTGGCAGGCTGAGAAGTCCTGCATTCGCAGTAGATGTGGAAACGCTGGGGGGCTCTGCGTTAATCGATAGGTTCGCGACGACGTTAAGTCTGGCTGGGCTGCTGAAAACGATCTCGCGTTCCGGAGCGGTATAAGTTTCGGCTTTTTGATCAAGGCAATCGGGTGCATGGATTTTTGCTTCACATTCGCTGCTAACGCTCTCTTTGAATGAAGAATTATTGTTCGTTTCGTGTGCGGACGCAGATGAGAGGGGCTGAAAAACAAGAATATGGGCTCTTTTATATAATTTCAACAAGAAAGAAAATTAGCTTTGGCAAGCCGAAGATTATATTTCCTTGCAGCCTACATACGTACGTATGTAGGTTTCCGACAGCTCTAGAGTGGTAGAACTAAGGATTCTTACATTAAGTTGTTTAACGTCATCTATAATTTTCAGGACCTTAAAATAGAGATTGGATACGCACAAAAAAAGTTGAATGCTCAGGCATTGTTAGATGTTCTCAACTGGTAAATGTGGCAATTTTTGTTGATTAATAACTTTAAAACGTGACTTCTTACAACAACGTGTTGTATGTCAAAAGTTGAGGAATCTCAAGGGCTACAGACTTAAACTACACCAGCTCACAAAAAAAAAATTTATGAAATACGCACTTCAGGAAACCTTTGTTTTCCGGTAAGATTTTTTCTATGGTACCAATTTTTTTTAAAGTGTAAAAAACGTTTTTCGAACTTTTTTATTTTCTTACTCGAGTTGTGATAAACCGAATTCGGTCATTAAAGACTCATTTTACAGGTAATGGAAAATCTTACGTTCCTCAACACTGAAATTTTAAAATAATGTTTAACGGCCGCTGCTCCCGAACACTGAACTTGGGTATATACGTTTAAAAATCTGTAAAAAATCAATTTACCAACGGATTGTCGTGATCAATGGCTTAAATTCTCCGTTAAAGTTCAGCCTTTAAGAAAACAACATAAAACTTATTTCGGCGTGTATTTTTAAAGAAGCAATTTATGCCAGCGTTTTTGCATTTCTTCCAACTTTTTCAACTTTGACGAAGTGTAGCTTCTAAACTAATGAATGGAACTCAATGATGTGTATAAGAAAGTTAAAGGGCATTCCATTACCTGTAAAATGAGTCTTTAATGACCGAATTCGGTTTATCACAACTCGAGTTAGAAAATAAAAAAGTGCGAAAAACGTTTTTTACACTTTAAAAAAAATTGGTACCATACAAAAAATTTTAAATGCCCTTTTCTTAATCAGGGAGACGTATCTTACCGGAAAACAAAGGTTTCCTGAAGTGCGTATTTCATAAATTTTTTTTTGTAAACTGGTGTAATCTAAACAAAGTCTGAATACAAAAACTTTTGGCCATAGTTTTTAAAGGTTGGTACTTAGACAAATCATGTTAGAAAGGCGTACAAAGTGTTTCAAAAAACCTTTCTAACGCCATACAGCATTAATAAAAAGTTTGGATACGAAAAAAAAAAGTTAAATTCTCAGGCAGTGATAGATGTTCTGAACTGGTAAATGTGGCCATTCTAGTTGATTAATAACTTTAAAACTTGACTTTTTACAACAACGTGTCATATGTCAAAAGATGAGGAATCCCTTTTAAACAGAGATCATGTTAGAAAAGCGTAAAAAGTATTTTAGAACACTATTCTAACGTCATACATCACAAGCTTGTATCTTTAGCTATGAAATAACGAGTTACGAGTGTACGAAATTTAGCTATTTATAGCTGTTTTCCAGCCAAACTAGCGAGTTTTTCCAAAATTGGTAGAACTAAAGTTTCTAAAATAATGGTTTTTAATATCGTCTGGATTTTTCAGGACCCTAAACGTTTTGGAACAAGCTGACAAAAAAAAAGTTTTAATTTGAGAAGCCCGCCAAAATCTTGTTTTGCTTATAACTTTTGAACGGATCATCGGATTTTAACAAATGAGGTGTCATTCGACGCGTATTTGAGTGAGAATTCAACTAGACTAATAAGCTTGTGCATTTATTCCCAACGGCCAAGCCAATTCAATTTTTTTTAACTTTCACCTTTACACTTTCACCGCTCTTTCTCCCAAGCCAATACACAGAGAAAATAATGTCTTAAAATTTGACGTTCTAGGTGTCAATATGGGGTCAAAACATTTTAAAATGTAAAAAAAGCGTTTTAGACAGCATAAGTAAAAAAAATGTGTATAAAACATTTTACTTTTTAAAACGTTTCAGCCCTGTTCTTGCACCTAAAACTTTTGCTAGTTTTCTCTGTGTAGATTTTTTAAAGTCTTGGTATGCAATCCTTTAGGTTTTTCGATACCTTTCGATTGATTTATCACTCGTAAAAATCGGTCGATCACAGTAGATTTTCATTTCTTCATTTCTTCTTCATATATACATAGTAGTCTTCGTCGCACACTCTTCCGGTACGCTCTGTCACCACGGGGACTGCCGTCAACAGTGATAAGTCGGCTGAAATTTTGGTATGCAAAGTGGTGATGAATTTAACATAGGCGTGTCCTACGATTCAACGACAGTCTCGTGCTCTCACTGTGAACATTGTAAGTCTGCATCGCCATTGACCTTGCAAAGTCTTAATTGATTTAAAACAATTAATAATCACAAGCTTCGAACTGCACTTGTTTTGTTGTTTTTTTTGCATCGAACCCGGCATCTGCACTTGTGTGTGCGAATCGAACCTCGATTTACCGCCTACCTTCAATTACCACCGCACCTCTACATATTCACTTGCCTTACACGTAACTATGTCTGTGACTGGGGATCTACCAAGCGTCTGCGTAGCAACAATAACAACTGCTACGGGATCACCAAGGAGCGTGTGTCCGATGCGCCGTCATCTCAGCTGCTGAGATGCTCAACTTGCGTCTTCAAGAGCAAACCCTAAAACTAACTGGCCTGGTCCAAGGCGCGGAGCCGCGTATTCTCGGTGGCATTATGACTCGTTTGGATGGACTAGCAGCAGATCTAAGGCTGGTGGGAGAGCGGGTCGCTAGCGTGGAGACTGAGGTGGCCGTGATACGACCCGACATGGATAAGGTGAACGAGCGTGTCAACAATCTGGAGTATAAGGTCTGCGAACTGAACGCTTTGAAGGAGAGTGTGGGCGAGTTAGAAGCCAAACTTTCATCTCAGCAAATGGCAACTTAGGCGTGCGAGTAACGCATGCACGGAATCCCATTGTTAGAAGGTGCAAATCTGAAGACACTGCCATAAACTCTGCTTTTCGCTGCAGCTCACTCCGCCGCCGAAATTTTCCGGGCCAGAACAACACAAAGTTCTTCAGTGGACCCCGGGGTCATAGTAAAAATGGAAGACTACCATGAAAAAATCACGCTATTACATTGCATAGGAGCTTTCCGGCGTACGGCTAAACAACAAGTTAGCTTACAGCTGATAGGGTTCGACTCACAAGCCGCTCTCTATATTAATGAACAGCTTTTAAGAGAGCACTAAATGATTCTTAAAGAGGCCATGAAGCTCAAAAAACATAAAATTTTGTCAGCCGTCTTCATTCGCAGCCCTTCAGTTCCAAAAAAAAGATTCACTTGTGAATCACCTTTGGAATCCCGTGGGACATGTCCTCTTGCACAAGTGAAGAACAAGTGACGCTCCCCTTCAGTTCTGCAGTAGGGACGCGGTGACATGCCCTTCAGTTCTGCAGTAGGGACGCGGTGACATGGCTCAATGTAAAAAGCTTTTTGTTTTTTTTTGTGCCTAAACCGCTGTGCTGTTGTTGACGTACGCAGAGCAGTCGGCGCAGCGTAGAAGACTGCCTACGAAAACGGTCGTGCAATAAAGAGAGGCAGATATTCGGAGATTTCCCTCTCTTTCTTGTCTTATAATATGCCTGCACTCCGCGCTCGCATAGACAAATTACGGCCGGTCCGTTATTTTTTTTTTTTGCGTCTCTCCGTTATGTTCGGCTGGCGACTAATATTTCCAATGAGTTTACACTTATGAAATCACTTGCAAGTGACACGTCCCAAGTGAAATCAATTGTGAAAACAAGAATATTTCCAATGTGTTTTCACTTATGAAATCAAATTCAAATGTCACGTCCCAGGTGAAATCACTTGTGAAAATAAGAATTTTTCCATGAGTTTTCAATTATGAAAATATTGAAATCAAAGTACATACATATTTAAATACATTTTAATTCATTTTAATTAGATGGTATTATTTAAATTTTCAACTAATGGACAATTATTGTTTCGGTTTTTTTGTAAGTTTATTTTTAACATTTGTCATCGCCTTTCTTAAACTTTTATCCGGGTCCTCTGAATAAATGTTTAAAACGTTTTATTTGTTTATTTAAATATTTACCTTTTATAGATGTGTTTAACCCTTTGCAGGATTTTTATTAGCACAAAACATTTCATCATCCACTTTCGGCTAACGGAATCCATAGAATACCTTCAAAAAATATTAAACTTAATGTAGCACTTACCTGAATTTATTATATAAACTAAGCGATTAAAGTAACTCTGCTGCGCACAATTAAAATGGATGCTTCCCTTTCAATCACTCTAACAGAATGCACCAAGTCTTTTCACCCTTTAACTTGATTTCTTTTGTTTTCTCTTCGCTGTTGGCGCTTGCCACTGCGCTTATACCCTTTCTAAGGCGAAATATATCCGACTATATAATTTTTACTTCTTGAGTAAAAAATACAATATGAATTTTTTTAAAATGTTAATACTAAAATGTTTTAAATATTGAAATCAATCTCAGTACCACTTCAACCTCCGAAGAGACAAGTCGTATTACAACAGCATCGATCCCGCGGTTGCAAAATCCCATTGAGCTTATCACCAAAATTTCGAAAAGCAAGTATTAACCACAAAACAAAACAAAAAAAGACAGCAACAAAAATCACACCATTTCTTACCACTCGGGCGCAAGCCCTTTACAAGCGACCATGCACGAGCCATCAGACATAGCAAAATACACTACGAGATCGTAACAACTAGGAGAACCCAAATTTATAGTAATTAAAAGTAAAAATGAAACCTCATTTCAAACTGTTTCACCTTTCATCATCGAAAAATCTGTGGACTTTGCCTGCGGAGGAAGAGTTGATTCCGTGAAGAAAACCAGAGACAACACACAAGCCACAAAACTTCTAAAACTTACCAAAATCACAGATATGGAAATAACAGCATCCGAACACAAGACACTTAATTTTTCAAAGGGCGTTATCTACTGTAATGACCTTAGATATATAGATGAAGAAACAATCCTCCGATAAAACCACAGAAAGTAATTGAAGTAAAAAAATCATGAAGAGACAAAACACCAACACCAACAACCACAGCAACACCAACAACAACAACACCAACAACAACAACCACAGCCTAAAAGAGACCGGACTCATAATAATTACATTTGAAACACATCAACTCCCTGAAATGCTGCGAGTTGCCTACGAAACTGTTCGCGTACGCAACTACATCCCTCTCCCACTACGTTGCAGAAAGTGCCTACGTTTCGGACACCCTGCACCCATATGCAAGAGCACAGAAAAATGTTTAAACTGCTCAGATGAAAAACACACCAGCGAAGGAGAACTCTGCAAAAACGACTAAAATTCCTAAATTGCGTAAACAATCCCGAACTTGACTCTCAACACAGCCCTTTGGACCGCAAATGCCCCACGTTCTGTAGACAACAAGAACTTACTGCCATAAAGACAGCCGAAAAAGTCGATCATAAAGCTGCTCTGGGTATATACTTTGAGCGACACGGATACAAAACAAGAAATTCTTATGCAAACACACTTACAAACACCACAACCACAATAAAAACCCGATTTTCAAGCACTCTCACATCAACATCTTCAAATGCACAAACTACATCCACATCCTGCGATCACAACCGATCAAACACACCTACAATTTCATCTGCATCAATCAAAACAACACTGACACCGAAAAAAATTCTCTAAAACCACAGCCAGCACGACCAAGACGACACCGAAGCCATGGAAACGGACAACATGAACCCCACCAAAATAACAACCGCATACGGATATCAACTCACAAAGGACCTTAAACTAAAAATATTCCCTTAAGATAAGTCAAACCCTCTCTGTACTAACTTCAAGCCAACTAAAACAAAAGCCAAATTCTGTAACAAAAACAAACATACCACTAACAGCGACAGCGAATCAGTTTAACAGCCACAGATCTCCCCTGCTCTAAGGTTCAAGTTCAGAACTTCTTACACTATGAAAATGTCACTAATTGTAATTTAATGGAATATTCAAGGATATACAAACAACTATAATAACCTCCTAATCCTGATTAAAAAATACTCTCCGCATATCATTACACTTCAAGAAACACACATACAATACACTAACAATATACCAACTCCAATAAATTACATACTACTAACAAACATAGCCACCAACAGATTTGGCGGCGTAGCGCTATTAGTACACAAGTAAACTCAATATTCTATAGTAAACATTCCAAACGACCTTGAAGTTTTAGCAATACACATAAAATCCAAGGAGAACATGCACATAAAGACAACATACATTGCCCCAAACAGAACCGTCACAAACCAAATGTTTGAAGACACTTTGTACAATAATCAAACCTCACTAATTCTAGGAAACTTGAACGGATGGCACCCTGCCTGGGGTTCCCCGAAAACTAATTCTCAAGGAAAAACAATACAACAATTTATTGACAACACACAGCTAATCTTACTAAACGACAAATCCCCCACACACTTCTCAACACACAATACAAGGTGAGTTCCAAAAGTAAACAGGACTTTAAAAAAAAAGATAGAACAAATAGTTTTTTCGGCAAAATTAATTTATATTATTCAAAATAGTCTCCTTCTGCTTTAATACAGCGTTTTGCACGGTCCAAAAGCATGTCGAACGAGGGTTTTAGCTCGTTGCCCGTTATGGCCGCCAGTATGCCGGTGCAAGCCTTTTGAATGGCCTCTACGTCTGCATAACGCTTTCCTTTCATTGGCAAATGCATTTTTCCGAAAAGGTAGAAGTCGCGAGGTGCCATATCAGGTGAATACGGGGAGTGGTTGATTGTTAAAATGTGATTTTTGGTCAAATAGTCGGACACAAGCGTCGATCGATGAGACGGCGCATTATCGTGCAACAAACGCCAACTTCCATCTTCGCGATATTCGGGCCGAACACGTCGAATACGGTGCACCAAACGCTTCAAAACTCTAAGGTAGAATACTGCATTAACGTTTTGGCCGGGTGGAACAAATTCTTTGTGAACAATACCCTTGGAATCATAAAAACAAATCAGCATTGTCTTCACTTTTGACTTCTCCAGGTGCGATTTTTTGGGTTTCGGCTCGTCCGTCATTTATGTCCTCACGACCACTTTGAAAACGTTGAAACCACTCGTGCACTCTGCTACGGGATAGGCAATCATCGCCATAAACTTGTTTCATCAATTGAAACGTTTCGGTAAAAGTTTTACCAATTTTAAAACAAAATTTAATGTTGGCTCTTTGTTTGAAGCTCATTTTCGCACCGATGACAAAAACATACTGACACTTAAAACGCAATAACCTCACTTCCAATAAATGAAATGTCATGAAATTTTTACTGGAAGTCGATAAACGATAGCAGATTCTAACTCACCAGTTGACATATAGATGGCGCCACTAGAGGGCGGTAGATTCAGAAAGTCCTGTTTACTTTGGAACTCACCTTGTACATACACGCATATCGACCTTTCACTTTGCTCAGCAACACTAGCCCCACAAGCCAAGTGGGAAATACTTAATGATCTCCACGGCAGCGACCATTTTCCAATAGTTATGTCTCTATTCCCTCCAAACAAGATAAACAAATTTTCAAAACCATTTTTTATATTAAAAAAAGCCAACTGGGAGCAATACGAGACTCTCACACACAAACATAACATAATATTTCCCACTTCAGTAAATGTCAATAAAAAAGCCGCACAAATCAACAAAATTATACTTCATAGCGCAAACATTTCCATCCCACAAACCTCAGTAAATACAAAACCCTACAAGGTCCCCTGGTGGAACAAAAAACTAGCCCAGTTAAAAAAAGAAAAGCAATTAGCTTGGAAAGCACTTAATCGCAACATCGACCTTACAAACATTATAAACTACAGACGCTTAAACGCCAAGTACAGGTTTGAAATAAATAGAAGGAAAAGCGAAGCTTCCAGCTCCTTTACATCCACCATACAACCAGAAACTCCCTCATCCAAAATATGGGGCAACATAAGACGCTTCTGCGGCCTTTACCCAATCAAACAAATTTCCGCCATACTTAATCCCAAAAACAACACAACAACAACAGATACTCTCGAAATAGCCAACTCCAGCTCTCAAGCGACCTAAACTTTTCAGACGAATTCCGAAATTACAAATATAAAATCAACAATTATGCCAATTGTACACCCACCTCAACACCCAAATCTTTCGAGGAAAACATAACTTACCTTGGATCCACTCCAGGATTAAACAGAATTTCTTACGAAATGATACGCAACAGCTCCCTACCACAAAAAACAGAATAAAAAACCTTTTCAACCAAATTTTCGACAGTCACATACCTCAAGCCTACAAAATAAGCCTAGTCATTCCGATTCTTAAGCCAAAAACTGACAAAACAAATATCTCTTCATACAGACCCATTTCCCTCAACTGCTGTCTAGCAAAAACACTAGACAAAATCATAGCAAAAAGACTATGGTGGTTTGTGACCCACAACAAACTTTTAAATGCAAAATTCGGCTTTCAAAAAGGCAAATCGACTTCGGATAGTCTACTATACGTAGACCATCTTATACGAAGTCAAAGAGGCACACCTCCCTCGTCACTCTTGACTTTTCAAGAGCCTTTGATCGAATAGGGGTGCACACTATTATTGATCAACTCCAGGAATGGAAAACAGGCCCAAAAATAATTAATTACGTCAAGAATTTCATGCTCAAACGTAAAATAATTGTCAGAGTCGGTCCGCACATGTCAAATTCACTCCCATTATCCAATGGTATATTTCTTATCGCATACAACAAACTCTCAAACGTAATAGCTTTACACAGAGAAATTAAATTTAACGCATACGCCGAAGATTTTTTTCTCATAATAAATTTCAACAAAAACAAAAACCTCAATTTCAGCCTAGACAACTTATAACAAGACATAAACAGCTGGTGCTCATACTCAGGGGCATACCTATCCTTAGCTAATTGCCAACACCTCCATATTTGCCAAAAACACAATTGCACTAGCACCATAAGCACCAATACAACAAGTAACTGCACTAAAAATCTTAGGGATAACCATAAACAGTAAATACAAATGGGACACACACATAAAATCACTTCTTCCATCACTACACCAAAAATTAAATATCATTAAATGCCTCTCCAACCCTAAATTCAATTGTAACACACAAACACTACTTCATAATAATAAGGCCTGTTTCTATACGGACACGCTCCGAAAAGCGTAAAAACAGCCTTTAACACAGCAATTCGACTGCCCTTGGCGCCTACCGAACCACGCCCTAAAATAACTTGCTATACGAAGCCAACATCCTCCCATTAGAGCAAAAACGAGACATCCAAACAGCCAAACTCACAAAAAACCTTACATTTTCAAAAGATACACCAATACACACACTTGTCAAACAAAGAAAACCAAAAAAAAAACCCATCAACCATAGACTGCACAATAAACCTTTGTCAAGCATTAAATCTACCCTATGAACCAGTAAAACTACACAAATACCAACCATCTTGGGATCTCCCAAATCTCATAGACACAACATTTAGAGCGCACAAGAAACAAACCACACCACCAGAGACATACAGAAAACTATACGAACATACCAAAGACAACCATAAAACACACAAATTCATATTTACGTACGGATCAAAAATGATCAGATACTTATATTATTAAATTTGGTATCCTACCCCCATACTCATCAGAACTCTCCGCAGAAATAATAGCCATCATAGTAGCGATCGATCAAGTCAAAAGCACAAGGGGAAAGTTCATGATCTGCTCTGACTCTCTCTCAGCAATTGACGCCATAAGAAAAAATTGACGCTAACAAAATCAGATCACTTCTTACAAAACTAGCACCAAAAATTAAAATATTGTGGATCCCTGGTCATGTAGGCATAGCAGGCAGCGAGCTAGCCGACCAAACCGCAAAATCGACAAGCAATATGCCCCTTACTTACACCCCAAACATCAATTTAACAGACATAAACAGACACTTAAAACTAGAATTCCTAACAAGAAATAAACTAAACATAGGACACTGCAATTAATGGTATAAAAACATTAACAAAGACAATTCAAACATCGACAATTATTGCAGATCCTTCCATCCCAAATCGAGCAGACTCGATCAAATTAAAATAATACGCCTTAGACTAGGCCACACAAAACTTACACACGAGCACTACTTTAACCAAAACCAAACTTTACCCTGCCCCTTTTGCCAAGGCGACAATACCATACCCCACCTATTAAATTCATCCCCTTCACTCCTCCCTACAAAACTATCTATCTTCAAAAACACAAACCCAATGAATCTCCTCAATGAACTCAACCCAGATAATTTACAAAAAATCTTACTTTTCTTAAAAGCTTCAAACCTATACCACAAAATTTAATAAAATACCCAAAATGTACATAAATAAAAATTTACCAACTAAGTAGCCAAAATACAACTAACAATATGTAATTAAACTAATAGACTTAATATCATTAGCCTTAAAAGCCGAAGGCCTTATTGCCAGTGCTTTACCAAATAAGTTAGTCTAGTTTTGTAAACTTCTCTATCTTTAATAATAAATAAATGAATTAAAATTGAAATCAATTTTAACAGACTAAATTTCTATAACTAAACTAAAAAATTAAAAAGTAAACATAACATTATAAGTAAATTCAATTAACTTAATTTTACTATGATCAAATAATGTACTTTTCTAAAACAATGTTAGTTGTTTTTTTCGATATACTATAATGCTCCTAATATATTAGGGCATTCACATGTCGCTGCGCCACGAAAATTTTTCCGCCGAAATGTTAGTCGCCAACCGAACATAACGGAGAGACGCAAACAAAAATAACGGACCGGCCGAAACTTGTCTTTAAGAGCGCCGAGTTCAGGCAGATTATAAGACAAAGAAAGAGAGGGAACCTCCGAGTATCCTGCCTTTCTTTATTGCACGATCGTTTTCGTGGGCAGTCTCTGCTGACGTTAACAGCGGCACAGCGTTTAAGGCACAAAAAAAGAAACAAAAAAGCTTCTTGCCTTGAGCCGTGTCACCGGGTCCCTACTGCAGAACTGAAGGGGATGTTTAAGGAAGGCGATGACCAATGTATAAAGCAAATTAACGAAACATAAAACTATGCGTTCTATAATTGTCCTTTAATAGAAAACATAAAAAATACAATTGTAATAAAATGAATTTAAAAGTAAATTAAAATGTATGTATATTAAATTCTATATTTTCATAAGTGAAAACTCATCGTAAATATTCAGAATTTCACAAGTGTTTTCACGAAGGACGTGTCACCGGCATATCTAATAGCTCCCATAGGAATAATCGAAAAAAAATTTTAAAAATGATATGTTCTGGTACCTTAAGCTGTCAAAATCTCAGAAGCGCGGAAGATTTGCAGGAAAATCCAAACAGTTCAAATATGGCAATGACCAACGAGCAGTTAAAAGCCATTGTAGAAGGCGCAGTTGCAAGAGCACTTGCCACGCAAGAAAAAAGTTTTGAACAAAAATTACTAGACGCTTAGAAGCGCTTAGGTGGTGTAAATATCAGCACACCAGAAGTAGAAACATATAAGGATGCCGAAATCAGAAAAGGGATTTCGTGTAGTGAGACCTTAGATATTATGAAGTCCCTGCCGGACTTTAAGGGTAAAAATTAGACGTACGTCTCATGGAGAAAAGCGGTGCACACAGCATATAAAGTTTACAAAGAATACGACGGTAGTTCCAAAACTACCAAGCCCTAGGAATACTGAGAAATAAAATAAGAGGTTCAGCCGATATAGTTCTTTCGTCTTTCGACCCACCTCTGAACTTCAAAGCCATAATAAACCTGCTAGATTTTACATACGCAGACAAACGACCGGTATACTTAATAAAACAAGAGATGTCAATGCTTCGCCAAGGAAACATGACTCTCTTGCAATACTACGACGACTCTGCTAATAAACAAGACAATTATGACCTACGACAATACCGTAGCAGCGTCAATGAACGAAAAATATAGAGCAGAAAAAATCGCTAAGCGATTTTCTTTTTTCGGCTAGACCATCCCATCTTCCTTCCGCTCTAGCTTTAGCACAAGAAGTAGAGGCTACCCACGAGCGATATATGTTCGCAAGTAGTTTTGCTCATAGCACGGAGGAAAAACTCCATAGGTCCGAACAGAGACAAAAGGATAGAGAAAGAAATACAATAACAGATTCTAGATCTTACCCGGAGGGTAAAAACCACCATATTAATAAAAGACCAAGACAGCCACTCAGACAGTATCCAGTTCATCTCGTTTTAGACAAACAAATAAAAATCAACAAAGTTGTCTGTTTCATAGACAAACCTTAAACAATCAGTGGCAGACCAATCAACAAAATGTTGACCCCAACGCTTACAGTAGCCATGGACTGGCACATAAAGGACCCACTAATAGTAGCGCGAGGCACACAGGATCGAAACATCTAAGAATAAACCATTCAGCGTTAGACAATGACCAATCTAACGAAAACGATGACGAATACCCTACAGTAGCCGAGGAGGAAGTAGAAGACATAGATGATGACCTCGAAGAATATGACGAAATGCATATTTAAGGCATAACTCCCTGCTCCAGTTCATAGAAAGGGATATCGCAGGGAGAAAAATCAAACTTTTGATAGACACGGGGGCTTCCAAAAATTATATCAAACCTATGAAAGAATTAAAAAACTTTATTTTCGGAAATAGGTCATTTTCTTTAAAATCAATCCATCCAATCCATCCATTCTTCTTATTACCGAACTTAACAACGTTTGACGGAATAATTGGACTAGACTTATTTAAAAAAACGCCTTGTAATATACTTTAGAAAACTTAATTTTAAGACGTTAGACGACAAATATCCTATTCCGAGTGTAGTTTTCATCCTGGCCAATTTAGGCAAAGTACTTTACCACTTTGGATTTGAAGTCTGTTTTTCACCAGATACTACTCGCCGAAAATGACAGGGAGAAAACGGCCTTCTCAGTAGGAAATGCGAAATACGAATTCTGTAGACTTTCTTTTGAATTGAATAATGCACCCAGCATTTTTCAGAGAGCCATCGACGATGTGCTCAAAGAACAAATAGGGAAATTATACTATGTCTACGTCAATGACGTAATTACTTTTTCAGAAAATATGCATGAACATGTGAAACACATAGCATGGGTCTTGGACAAACTATGTATATGAGGCCAATATGAGGGTTGCGCGTGAGAAATCCAATTTTTTTAAAGAAAGCGTAGAGTATTTATGTTTCGAAGTTTCACGAGGAGGCATTAGAACATGCCCAAACAAAGTAGATGAAATTCGCAACTACGAGCAACCAACCACACTATTCAATGTCAGATCATTCCTTGGATTAGCAGGTTACTATAGGTGTTTTATTAAAGACATCGCGTCTATTGCAAAATCTATAAGTGACATCCTAAAAGGTGATAACGGCAAAGTGGGTGCTGGACAATCAAAGAAAATACCAGTAACTTTGATGAGAATCAGCGCCAGGCATTCGAGAAGCTTAAAAATGTTCTCGCATCTGAAAATGTAATGTTATTATACCCAAATTACAAAAGAGCGTTCGACTTCGCGACAATGCTTCGTCTTTCGGTTTGGGGGCAGTCCTAACACAGGACGGAAAGCCCATAACTATGATATTACGAACTTTAAGGGACAGGGAACTAAACTTTGCAACGAATGAAAGAGAGTTGCTAGCAATTGTATGAGCCCTAAAGAGCATCAGGAACTACCTATATGGCGTGAAAAATTTGAATATTTTTACTGGCCATCAACCATTTATTTTCGCCGTCTCAGATTACAATCCAAACGCCAAAATTAAGTGGTGGAAAGCTTTTATTGGCGATTACAACGCCCAAATTTTGTACAAGCCCGACAGCACATTCACTCACTGGAAGAGGATGCATAGTCAGATATTGCCACAATACATAGCGAGTTATCACTCACCTACACTACCGAAAAAACAGACAAGCCGGTCAACTGCTTTCGGAACCAAATAATAACAGAAGAAAGCGGAACTGCTTCAGTTAGAACGGTCATTATGTTCGGTGGAAGGACTCGACATCTCTTGGGTTTCTTGGATAGAGAAACACTTATACGGAGAGTATGCGATGTGGTCAAGAAAGACGTAGTCAATGCAATTTTATGCGAACTTTCAGTACTGGCATTTATCCAGCATAAATTAGTAGATACATTCCCGACAACCATATTCCGTTACACGAACCGCATGGTGACTGACATCTTAGACAAAATCAAGGAAGAACGCTATAGTCGAGTACCTCGACTATCAGATACCCGTTACTCAGCTAAAGGGACCAAAGGGAAATGGAGATATGCCAGCAGCAAAACGAGGTTAAAATGCGCCACCTACCGGCGGAAGTCAGTTTTAAGCGCTATGGGCGTTAAAGTGGGCGCGTATCAATCGATAGGTATTGACGAGACCAATTCATTTCAGTTAAAATTTTTTATCTTGCATGAAAATTGTGGGCGCCACAGGCTTGGGCGGTTTGTGGGCGTTAGAGTGGGGGTGGCATATTCGCGTAACAAACTTGCGCTGCGAACAAGGCTACGGAATCTAAATCTGAGATCCCGATTGTCTATCCTTGATAGTTTCCGAGATATCCACGTTCATATATACGATTTTTTGAAGTTTGTGGGCTGTTTGTGTGCGTTAAAGTGGGCGTAGCAAACTTTTTTTTGGGTCAATCGATAGGTATTGACACATTGTTTAAAATTAGTTACAATTTTTATTCTAGCATCAAAACTGTAGGAGCCACAGTTTTGGGCGGCTTGTGGGCGTTAGAGTGGGCGTGGCACTCTGCTGAAACAAACTTGCGCTGCGCAGGAATCTGCATGCCTAATCTCAGTATTGTAGCTTTTATAGTTCATACATTCATACGGACAGACGGACATGGCTAGATCGACTCGGGTAGTGATCCTGATCAAGAATGTATATACTTTATGGTGTCGGAAACGCTTCCTTCTGCCTGTTACATACTTTCCGACGAATCTAGTATACCCTTTTACTCTACGAGTAACGGGTATAATAAACAAAAATAAATTACGGTGTCAGAACATAACAGGGCTCATAGAGCCGCTCAGGAAAACGTGAACCAGATTATGCAAGACAATTTTTTTTACCAAAGTGACTCATATGGAAAGACCGATTCCCTCATATACAGGCGAACTATTACATATTGACATATTTTCTACAGATAAAAAATACTTTCTTACTTGTGTAGACACATTATCAAAATTTTCAATTGTCCAACCAATCGCTTCCAGAACCATTCCAGACGTACAATCCGCTATTTTACAACTTATTAATTTCTATCGACGAACAAAAACAATATATTGCGATAATGAGCCTTCTATAAAATCCGAAAGAATTAAGACTCTTCTAATTAAACAGTTTATCATTCAAATCGTTAATGCCCCGCCTCATCATAGTACGTCAAACGGACAAGTGGAAAGAAATTGCACGGTGCTTAAAAATCGAAAGAGGAATTATAGTCACGATTGAATTAATACTTCTCGCGGCTATAGAATACAATAAAACCATTCTCTCATTAACAAATAAACGACCCATCGACGTAATACACTCGTCGACCATAGAGCTTAACACAGAAAGTAGGAATATAGTCTTAAATGCACAGAATATTCAACAAGAAAGATTAAACAAAACAAGACAACACATACATTTTCAGGTAGGAGACAGGGTGCTTGTAAAATCAATATGAGATTGGGGAACAAACTTTCAAATTTGTATTCTGAAGAAAGTATAGAAGCAGACTTGGGGACCACAGTCTTAATAAAAGGGAGGGTGGTCTATAAGGATAATTTAAGGTAAATAAAAAAGAAAATTATTTTTTCCTCCAACACATTTATTTAGGTACAGTATTAAAAATTGTAGCCGGTACTCCAGATATTGATGACTTCGAGAACATAAAATTCACACAGAAAGAACTCATAGAATCAGAAAAATAAACAATATATTTATAATATATAAATAAATAAATATTAACACATAGACCCAGGAACAAATAAACAGCATCACAAATGCAGTAAGCATTTTGGTAAAAAATGGTAACACGAAGCAGATAAATACGAAAAATGTATATGAAAACTTGCTATCAAGAAATATAATAATTACTTCCGAACTCGAAGCTTTAATGCTGTCAGTTACACTTGCGAAAATTGTAATCATTAACGCCGCGATTTTAGACTCAAACGATTTACAAAATTTAATCAATGAACATTCTACCAATCTTACTATTACTGACCTAATGGAAGTCGCTCAAATTAAAGTTCTATTGGATAACAATTTTAAAATATCCTAAGCTATACATAGCATGAAAAAAAATAATCTTGCACCCCGTTGAACACAATGGCACTATTCTTAATTTTGTCGAAGGCGATATTATAGCTTACTGCGGTAACAAAATTATGCTGATTGGAAACTGCACCGCTGCCCTAACAACAACATTCTGCAGAGAAATGTCCTGCACAACTCCACTCAGGGGGCAACGCACGCTGTTCGACTCGCACGAGCCACCTCGAGCCGGTAACAATCATCGATGACGGCGTTGTTATTCTCAATGACGGAACAGCTACGATCAATGGACAACTTGTTACTGGAACATTTTTCGATACATTCTACGAAGAAGCAAAAGTAAACAACACCATATACCAAAACCTAAAAAGCTACGTAAAAAATACCCAGCACCAGCTGCATCAACGGTCATTAACATTACGGGTCATCAAGAATTATTGAATTTTCCATACTTGCAACAATTAAATATGGAAAACTTACCATACATTGGTGAAATCGAAAAGGGACTGGTAAAACGGCCTATAGTATCGCTTTTTTGGCCATCTGCTTTACTATTTCCAAGCTCTATCAAAGTCGTCTTGGGTGTGGAATAAAAAATAGTTGGTATAGTTTTTGATTCTAAGATCGGTATCAATTTGACCCTAACTGCCCTTTTAATAGCCTATTCACAAAGAGGCGGTTTCCGAACAAATTCTACTTTAGCGACTTTTACTTCCATAGGAAATACACGGGCAGTCGAAAATGTAACAAATACTTATAAATTGTCAAAATTTTCGTGGCGTCACTGCTGGCCCAAATAAGACCTATTCGATTTTTATTACGTTCGCCTGAATGGATATTTCATCATCGATCAAGTTGGTAATAGCAATCATTTGGCGCTCAAAACATTCCACATGCTAGCGATTAAATTGCATTTTTTGCGATGCTTTTAATGGGTAACTCAAGCTCCTTGTCTGAAAGTTTAATCAAAATCAAGCCAACAGTTTTTTAGAAAATCGCCTAGCAGTAGACATACTTCAAATCTTTCACATACAAAAAAGTTCAAAAACCAAATTACCGACGGCTCCACTCATAGAGGTTGTGTCAATATGCACGATTTGTAAGAATTTTTGCATCATGATTCTTAATCATATGCGTTCAGCAGAACTATCGTAACAAGTCCATCAGTGATCAGGAGTACCCTTTTGCTCTACGAATAACGGGTATTAATAAAAAAGACAGTTAATTTCTTAAATTACTATTACCATAGCCGCACTAAGAAGTTTCAACAGTAATAAACTGTATTTATAGTGCACAAATTGAAAAAATGTGCACATTTTTCTAGCTTGCGTACAGGTTGCATATACCCTGTTCGGACGTTCGCTGTAGTTAAAAGAACTTTCTGCAAATGCAACTCTCATTTTTTCATAAATCCACCACTCTGTTACAACTTCTCGAATTTAATGTAAAGGGAGTCACGGGAGAGAAAAATCAACAGCTCGTACGATTCTTTGTTGGGCAACGAGCAGAAGCAGCTATCGCAGCAACTGGTCGCGTTTAATTATTTAAATATATTAACTTAAAATGAATACCATTGTAAGCATTGAGTATTGTGAAGTGAAAAATGGAATTATAATTAATCGTACATAGTAATAAACAATCCATGAAGTGCACCTTTAATCGTTCTTATGTTCGAATTGGTGGAAAAAACCCCACAGCATTTTTGCTCATCTTTGACAAATTTAAATGGTCACAACATACCCTATTCAGACAGAGGGGTTTTCGCCGACCAAATTCCGCTTCAGTGACTTTTTCCATTATAAGAAATACAAGTGTAGGAAAGAGACTAGGAAAGGTGGCTGCAGCGGAAAATGGGACCCCACAAGCAAATCGATTCAGTGTTCCAGTGTATGATTCAGTAATTTTAACGAGTTTAGGTGATTTTTGTACTTTGGGTTTCTGGGTTTTTTGAGAATGAAATGCATTTGAACTGCAATGACGCCTTTATAAGGAAAATTTTGTTGGTACAGGCCCAAGGTGATTTACAATATTCGAAAACTTTACTGGCGGAACCAATTTTGACAACTCACCATTGCCTAGGGAACAGGGCGCCTGGATTAGTAGGCGGTCGATTGTCACTGGACGATATTGGCGATCGATGGGCAGAAGAAAATACTGGAAATATCGGCAAAGGGTGACACATTGCAACGAACAGGTGGAAACGCCTCTATATCGGTTTCTGTATCCAATAAACTATCGATCGCACACGGATAGTGTGACCAGATCGATAGCCGATGAGTACCGATATTCCAGTGGGAACACATGAAGTATCGGTGCGGGAGAGTTTAAATTCTTCGAGGCAGGCGCACGGAGAAAGAATGCCAACTTGATCGAAAACCGGAGCTGTGGAACTCAAGATACAGCTGTCGAGCGTCGAGGGTGCACCAAGGGAGCAACGAGAGAGCGGAGTCATCAGGAGCACTGCAAGGACTCAAAGGCTACTGGATACACACTGATTACAGCCGGAAGGAAAGAACGAGCCTTTTGTGTTTCCCGAAACTGAATAACTCCCCACAAATTGCACTGGCAATTATACGTGGTGGACTGCCGGCCACCATATACGCGACGAATTAGCTCGTAGTAACGGCACGGCAAAGAAAGGTTGGAGAGTAAGAAGTTGGAAGATGAGAGTTTGATGTAAAAAAAAAGGTTTGGAAAAGTGAAACTGGAGAAAGAGAGTTTGGAGAACGAGAGGTTGGAGAGAGAGAGAGAGAGAGAGAGAGAGAGAGAGAGAGAGAGAGAGAGAGAGAGAGAGAGAGAAAGAGAGAGAGAGTGGAGACTTCGAGGGCAGTGTGTGGGAGGAGTGTGCAAATGGAAATAACGGAACGCACCGGACTTTGGACCAGTAAAAGAAGTGCGTGCCACATGCCACAGGAGGATCAGCAGGACAGCGCCAAACCAAAGGACTCCAGGTGGAAGCAGTGGGACAAGGCAGGGTCTTTGGACTTTTGACCTGGAGGGGAGAGTACCACAGAGCAGTGCGCAAAAGCGAAATAACGGTTCCTGGATGGCCTATATAAAGCCTCAGAGCGCTGGCATTTGGAGCAGTCGATCACGAGGAGTCAATCCATCAAGTCCAGTCAGATATCAAAATCAGAGAACCAGTCACCCAGCAGCAAAGAAATAACTACAAGTCAATTCGTCGGAAGCAGAGCCGTGGGAAGGCTACAAGGTCGAAGATCGCTACGTCGAGACGCTCTGGATTGGGACATCAGGAATCTCCGAATTGAGATACAGGTAGCTGTCGTCCTGGCGGGTCCGTCAGAGTTGAGCAGTAGAGTCCTGCGACGAGGAACCGTGAGCTCGGGGGGAAAGTTGTCTAAGCTCAGTTTGGCATGCCCGATTGAGAAGGTCCTGGCGCGAAGGATGAGCAGTCGTTCGGCTTGTGGTTTCAAAAGGCGTTGTCGTGAAGAGCCCAGCGGTTACCGGCGAAGTCCCAGCAACTGACCGAAACCTCGAGTACCAGAGAACCACCGGTTGAGGCGTTCAAGAGGTGTTGTGTTGGAGAGGACCGACGGCTTAGCAAGTCTGGGAACGGCGATCGTCCCAGAACCCCAAGAGGCAGAGGCCACGATACATCCAGCCTCGCAGTAAGCACAATAAGGAGCGGTGGGACATCGGCAGCGACATCACCGGCAACCACGTCACGACCACCGCAGAGAACTCATTGAATACCGCAGGAACGTAATAGAGTGCGGCCAGGACGGAATGCTCGTCTGCACTAGGCGTAAATCGAAGTCAACTGCTAGGTAGCTTTCTGGCGTCAGCCTTGACTGCCAGCGCGAACTGAGCGAAACCCTAGTGGAACCGTTCGGGACAGAGCAAAGGACAGGCGGTCGTTGTTTCGAAAGGCGTTGTCCTGGAGAGCGAGGCACCTGCTCACCCTAGTCTGAGAACGTTGACGCTTCCTTAAGCCCGCAAGACCGTTCTCTCTGCGAGTCCAAGCCGCGACAAGCGGCCTCGAGTCAACGCGTCAACGAGCATTTCGAGCTACAGAAAGGAGCGAAGGAGCGATCACCGAGTCAACGAGTCGATGAGCCAAGACGAGCATCATCAGCAGCCACTGATTTCAGCGCGTGATGACACCGAGACCAACTGCGCCACCCGCTGTAATTTATTTTAATTACTTTCATTTTTATTTAATTTAATTTATTATTAAACAAAAACGCCTCTTGAAGAGCTAAAAAAGTAGTACACGATCGCACCTTCTACATATAAAGTGCTGACCCAACTTTTGTGACGAAAAATGATTTTAAATGGAATAATAAATACACTTTTTAAAATTATCTCGGTCCGCATTAGCAAAATGTTTAAGCCTTCTACCCACATGGTAATTTCCAAATGCAGCGTTGAAGAGTCTCAAATGCATACATTTTCTGAGGGTTTTTCAAAATCGACCGTTAAAACCTTATTTTAATTTACTCTAATGCTAATTTTGTATGGATTTTTGGAAGAACAAATATGTCAAAGACATATTGGCCATCTGACCTTAGAAAGCTTCCAAACCTAGTTGGTTTTGCTGTGTTAAAAAACATCTCATGCAACCCTTTAAGTGCCTGATCGCTTTCTTAATAACTTTTAGCCCAAACCCTGAAATAACCGAGTACCCTCTCAAGCTAAGCTCGCACAGCTTACTGGCTCAAATATAAAAAGAATGTAAGTTTCCACATTAAACTTACGCCACACTTTAACACGAAGGCGGACATCGACTATTCAATCAATACTCGTGGCAGCGGCAAAAATATCAACACTACCAGCACCGGAGGCGCACACCTACCAGCACAAAAAAACTAGCAAATCGAACAGTCCGTAATGGATAAGAAACGCCTGCGACGAGCTTGGCAAGCCAGCAGATCGCCGCATTCAAATAAACTTCTGAAAACAGCCAACCAATAACTAACCAGGGATCTAAAACAAGATGATGAAAATGCACAACTGCGGTACATTGAGAAGCTATCGCCAACCAGCAAAAAACATTTCTTGTGGATGCCAATCCAAATCTGAGCTCTTAGATAGAAACAGTCCCCCACTAGAATCTCTTCTGGAAACTGGGCTCGAATCGATGATCACAGAGCCGAAAAATTCGCTCTGAATTTTAGAAAAGTGTTTCAGCCCTGCAACGAATTAATTTTTTCTCCCGTCAATTAGCGGTGAAACTGAGCTAATTTTGTTCCGGCCAGAAGAGTTTGCAAAAGTCATCAGGAATCAACTGAAACCGAAACAAAAACAAAAAATGATCATTAAACTTCCAATCTGCCTATTGAAGTCATTTGTACACTCTATAATAGTATCGGCTATTTTTCAAGAATATGGGAAAAGTTTACCATTATAATGATACCGAAGACTGGAAAAGATCTTACAAGTGCAGTATCGTACTAAAGGGAGCAAAAGGGAGATGGGGATACACAAGCAGCAAAGCGAGATTGTATAGCACCACATACCCGCGATTTCAATGAATGGTAACGTGGGCGGCAGAAAGATTTGAGCAATAAGGGTTGGGCCTTGGCTGAGGAACTTGTGAGATGGTTCCAAAGTCGCCTACCTGGGGCAACCGAGCGGGTCGCAGGTTGCGGATAGCGGACGACCTCTCTCGAGGTCAACTGTGAATAAGCTGGTGGGATAAGTCAAACACGGTACCGTGGACGGAAACCCCAGTAAATAAACAGTCCCGGACAGCCAGCGGGTATTTTGCAACGAAGCAATACCGACGATGCGAGTTGTTCAGCCGCATCTAAATAGTTGCTTTACACAAACCCACTCCCAACACAACACCTACCCAACTCCCCTCCCAAACAACATCTCACTCCGGGCCGGACTACGGTGTAATACGGACCGTGCCAAGAGTCAGCCTGGCTGGGGGCCC
This sequence comes from Drosophila subpulchrella, assembly GCF_014743375.2. NCBI lineage: Eukaryota > Metazoa > Arthropoda > Insecta > Diptera > Drosophilidae > Drosophila > Drosophila subpulchrella. Next base: position 71,819 of record NW_023665730.1, on the reverse strand, counting down.
GGATCAAAAATAGCCCAGTCTCAAACGGTGTGCTCAGGGACATGGCGACCCCCTGTTCTAACTATCGCCTTACCCGGGCATCGCGGATCTCTGCCCGGGCGGACTTTTCCCCTTCTCCGCAACTCGTGGGACCAAATTATGGATCAAAAAACAGAAGACAAAAAAACAAAAAACATAGAGACGGGTACTCTTAAAAAACCCATGGATAAGACGAACACTGGTTCCACCTTCCATACCAGCACGGCCCAGAAAGGGCCGCATCCCAAACTGGGGTGGCAGAAAGCCAACCGCAAACGCCTCCGCTACGTGCGCATCTGCGCCGAAAGCAACGGTAGGCACTGCCAAGGCGCTCGGGCCACCCGCTGGTGCTAAATATACATACGTAGAAAGGCGGACTGCCGCCAAGACTCTGCGCTCACACACCAGGAGCACCGTTGCCACGCCTTCGCCTGAATGGCTAAAGAAGGTAGAGTGGGCAAGGAAGGTGCTCCCAAACTACGGGCAGGAAAAGCCCACTCAAGAGGCGACTCAAGCGAAAAGGCAGCGATCCCTCGAACTACCCGGGCCATCGGCGAAGAGATCTTAGATCCAGCCATCGGTCTCTTTCGCCGAAATCACGAAGAATCGTGTATTACTTGGCCTGATTGACAGGGGAAATCCGGAGGGCAGGATCCCCAGAAACAAGTGGAAGGCAGTGGAGTCCCACCTTTCCCTCATTTGCCTGCGCATGGTACGAGAGAAGCCAGGCACCTCGCCCTGCTGCATGGACGCGGGCTGGTACCAGGGCAGCGTCAAGGTGGTAGCATGCGACAGTCAGCGGTCGGCTGATATGTACAAAGAGGCGACAAGGAAGCTCGGCGAGGTTTACGAAGGTGCGAACATCGTTGCGCTTGACTGGTGCGATGTCCCCAGTAGACCCCGAGCCAGGATCTGGCTTACAGCAGCGATCACGACGCCGGAGGACATCCTCTTCATGTTGCAAGAATGCAACCCGCACCTCCCCACGAAGGACTGGAAAGTCGTCAAGGTGGAGGAGCATGAAGGGGATGTCAACCAGGCGGTTTTGGTCCTGAACAAGGAGTCAGTAGCTCCAATCGAGACTGCTCGTGGAGTACTGAACTTCGGGTTCAGTGCGATACACATCAAAGCAGCTCTGCCGGCAACCCAGCCGAACAGGTGCTTGCTGAGGAGTTGGAGGCACCTGGTGGGCCGGAGGACGGCTACTCTACCGATTCGTCGCTAAGCAGAGAGATGCGTGCGCTCGGACCGGCAATCGAGGACGTGGACCTCAGCGACACAGAGGAGGCCGACGTCACTGTGGTGGAGGTTGAAGCTGTAGATGTCATTAAGACTTCTACAAATAAACCTTCACCACAGTAAAGCAGCGTCTGCTGCACTTCTGCTTCGCCTGACAGAAGGCGGAGCCGACCTAGTCCTCGTACAGGAACCTTGGGTTGTAGGAGGCAAGGTTGCTGGACTAGGAACAAAGGAATACAAGCTTATGCTTGACCCCAAAGAAGGTAAAATTCGAACCTGCATATTAGCCAAAAGGCATCTTAGTATATTTCTACTTCGCAATTACAGCAACGGAGACAACACCGCAGTAAGCCTAGAGCTGCAGAGTGGCTCTATAAGGGTTCTATCGGCCTATTTGGCCTTTGAGAAGGAAAACCCCCCAGATGCGCTGGTCAGAGGACTAGCAGAGGAATGCGAAAAGCTCAAGAACGGATTGGTAATAGGCTGTGACGCCAACGCCCATCACACCCAGTGGGGTTGCCCAAACAACAACGATAGAGGTGAGTCTCATTTTGATTTTATTCTAAATTCGAACCTATTCTTATGCAATAGGGGCAATGCCCCTACTTTTATAACTAAAGCTTGCCAAACGATCATAGATCTAACTTTGGTATCAGATTCACTCGTAGGCGCAGTCAAGAACTGGGCAGTCTCTGACGAGCACTCCTTTTCGGACCATAGATTCATAGAAACCGTATTGTCCCCTGATTCGTCCTTGCCGGTCAGCTTCGCCAACCCCAGACGAGCGGACTGGCACAGGTACAAAGAAGTTCTGACAAATATCCTCCCCATCGAACCGTCAGAAAGCATCACAAACCCACATGAGCTGGACGAAAGAGTATACAAATTCACAGAGGCATGCAACACTGCCTTCAAAGTGGCATGCCCCACAGAGAAACCAAGAGGAAGGAAAAAACCCCCCTGGTGGACCCAACAACTATCTATCCTCAGAACCAACTGCAGATGCCTGTTTAACAGAGCAAAGGCGGGAAATGAGGACACCAACTGGCTGAACTACAAGTTTGATCTAGCCTCCTACAAAAAGGCCATTAGAAGAGCAAAACGAACGGCATGGCAGACCTTCAGCTCTGACATAGAAAAAACAACTGATGCCGCAAGGCTCAGGAAATTACTCTCTAAGACAGCCGCACCTTTGGGCTATCTTCAAAAAGCAGATGGATCATGGTCAGACTCCAGTAAAGAGTCCTTGGACCTGCTCCTAGACGCTCACTTCCCGGGGAGCCAACAAGCAGGTCATCCACCTGAAAGAGGAGCAGGAGAGGGAATCGAAATAGATCCACTCCTATCAGACCGCAACATGAAATGGTCTATTCATAGTTTCAAACCATACAAATCACCGGGACCGGACGGAATAACACCTGCTCACATCCAGCAAGCAGGACAAATAGCCATTAACTGGTTGAAAAAAATCTTCCAATCGATCCTGGCGGTAGGAGAACTACCAACAGCATGGCAAGAAACAAAGGTGGTTTTCATCCCCAAGGCAGGGAAGGCCACTCACAACACAGCAAAGGATTTTAGGCCAATAAGCCTAACATCATTCCTGCTTAAGAGCTTTGAAAGAATGATAAGCCTACACATAAGGGCCACCGTAAACCCGACACAAATATCAGAATATAAATATCACAACACGCTTACACCAAAGGTAAGTCAACCGAATCGGCGCTACACTTGGTGGTAAACAGCATCGAGAAATCACTCAACATCAAGGAATACACACTGATCGCCTTCCTGGATATAGAGGGAGCCTTCAATAAAGTGCTTCCCACCGCTATAACAGAATCTCTCACAGAACTAGGGGTTGAGCCGCCAATGGTGAGGCTAATCCATAAATTGCTGATAAGCAGAATGGTCACAGCCACACTAGGGACCTCAACCCAGACTAGACTAGTGAACAGAGGCACCCCGCAAGGAGGTGTACTATCACCCCTCTTGTGGAATATCGCAGTAAATAAACTACTGCGGACTCTGGAGGGAGGAGGTTGTAAGGTCGTGGCATACGCAGACGACGTCGCCATCATCTTTAATGGAAAATATCCACAAACACTTTGCGATCTTATGACCGCTAAACTTAAAATGCTATCGGAATGGACGATAGCGAACGGACTCGTGGTAAATCCCTCGAAAACAGAACTTGTTCTATTTACGAATAGGTACAAAATTCCACAACTTAACCCACCCATTTTAAACAATTGTAATCTCTCCTTTAGAGATCACGCCAGGTACTTGGGGTTAGTACTAGATAAACGCCTCAAATGGGGCTTAAACAACCAAGAGAGAACCAAAAAAGCGACCATTGCACTTTACTCCTGTAAAAAAGCAATCGGGCTAAGATGGGGCATGTCCCCAAGAATAGTTAACTGGATATACACAGCGGTAGTCAAGCCAATCCGACTGTACGGAGTGGCTCTGTGGTGGACCGCCTTGCACAAAAAATGCATACTGACTCCTCTAAACAAAGTACAGCGAATGGCGGCTTTGTGTATTAGTGGAGCCCTTCGAACCACCCCGAATGAAGCGCTGAATGCGATCTTGAACCTCCCTAGCCTGGACTTAGCAGGCATGGAAAGGGCCAAATCGGCAGCTATTCGACTGAGGGACACAGGGCAATGGAAAACCCAATTATATGGCCATGCTAAAATTCTCCAGCATGATAAATCGATTCCGAAAATCACGGATCTTTGCAAATCTATTGAATATAGTCACACACCCTTTGAGGCCCTGATTCCTGATAGAGAGGAATGGGAACAGGGCCGACCGGGCACGACGGACGCAATCTGTTTCTATACAGATGGCTCCAAATTAGAAGGACACATTGGCGGAGGTGTATACTCCGAACAATTAGATATCAGGAAGTCATTCAGGCTCCCGGACCACTGTAGCGTCTTTCAGGCGGAGGTCCACGCTATAAAAGAAGCACTAACCTGTTTAAGGAACCTTAGCCTCCAGAGAGGACACCTAAACATATATAGTGACAGTCAAGCGGCTATAAAGTCGATCTACTCGACAAACACCAACTCTCGTACAATAGCAGACTGTCGCAGATCTCTCCACGAGATGGCAAATCAGTTTACTATCAGTCTATATGGGTTCCGGGTCACCGGGACATCGTAGGCAACTGCATAGCGGACGAATTAGCCAGGCAGGGCACCACCAAGCCTCTCCTACCAGGAGAGGAAAATGTCGGTATGCCCATGGCTACTTGCAAGCTAAACATAAAGAACCACTTCAACACACTAGCCAACACCCATTGGCAAAACGCACCACAGTGTCGCATCTCTCACCAGACATGGCCTGTGATAAACAACAAAAAAACCTCGAAGTTACTCAAGCTCAGCCGCACAGAGTGTGGCATGCTGATCCGAGCTCTTACAGGCCACTGACTTGTTGGCGCGCATGCCGGCAGGTTAAAAGCCCCGCAAAATGATTTCTGCAGAAGCTGTAGGGATGAGGAAGAAGTGGAAACGGTAGAACACCTTCTCTGCTTCTGCCCAGCCCTATGCAGACTCAGACTGAAACACTTAGGAAGCCCCTTCATCGACGATCTTACCGAAATATCGGAGATTAATCTCAAAAGCATAGGTGCCTTTATTAAATCTTCCGGGTGGAAGACATGCTGATCAGCTTAACACAAGCTGAAACTACTAGAAACGGGACCCTAGAGAAGGAAGAAACGAGATCATGCGGTATCACAACGGACCCATTGAGGTCTAAGTGTGTCGGACTATAGTCCGACAGCCGCCCTAACCTAACCTAACGTAAGGGTTGGGCGTGGAAAACATTTTTCAGGTCACTTGATATGCCACAGTTTTAGGCGTTAGAGTGGGCTTGAGATATTCGCTTAACAAACTTGTGCTGTGGACGGAGAAAAGGAATCTAAATCTGAAATTTGAAACATCTAGCTCAAATAGTTTCCGAGATCACAATGTACACAGAAACAGACTGAGAGACGGAAGGACGGACAGACAGAAGGTGGGACGGTTATGGCTAGATCGACTCGGATATTGATCTTGATTAAAAATATATAAACTTTATGGGTCGAAGACGCTCTATTCTACGAGCTAAGGGTAATGCAACTATAATTTACGCAAGTGATCTTTGATCTTCGGCAATATTAAATCGATTACTACAAAAAATTGAGGAATCTCCAGAGTCGAAACAACGCAGATTTCTGCAGGGTGGAGGTACGTCTGGCTTTAGAGCCACCTGAGATCCTGGCCAACATCCGATCGCAGACAAGGTGCTCGAAACAGTAAACTTAAATGCTATTTCTGTCATCAGCACAAGTACTACTACTGCTACGAACCTATCTGCATGCGCAGCTTCCACTGCACTATGGGGAATTTGACCACTTTTTGTGGCATTAATTAATAACTTAAAAACTAAGCAATATTTTACGGTTCTGTTTTTAGAATTTGGTTAATAATAAAAAAGGGAACGTGGTCACGCCCTAAAAAAAATTGGCAACTGGCTTGACAGACATATTAAAATAGTTCTCAGGTTTTTAATGAGCCTGAGATCTATACCAGTAATTTCGGAAAAAGTTTCAGGTTCACTGAAAGCACGGCGAGCTGTGTTGCCATCATTTGTGCTGCCAAAGCCCCCAACTTTTGGTTGATCGACCTTCAGCGACAACAGCTTTCAAAACAAATCCTGTATCAAGGATTTCCTTCTCGCAAGTTCTCCTTTGTCATACTCATTTGAAATCCTCCATTTTCGAATTTGGCATTTGTAGCCTGAATGCAACACAAATTCGAAAAGACGAATCCAGCAGTGCAATGGACTTAATCCGTAATTAAGATTTTTCATAATTGGGAGAAACTTTTCACATTTAAAATTTTTGTTGTTTAAAAAGTCCTTTGGGGTTGCCCCACAAATCGGACACGCTTGAGAGGAATTAGTTCCCGTCAATGCGTTCAGGACTTTATCATCGATAACCGTCAAGTATAGACGGAACTTAATTTAAATACATTTTCCGTCACTTAAAAGAATTTTACATGATTGATATTTATCTATTTGGTTTTTTAAATATTCGTTTTCACTAAGAATTGACTCTTTAGTTTCCTTCATAAAAGCTAATTTTAATGGGCGACAAAAGCGAATAGACTGAGGTGTCTTATTGTTCCACAATATGTTACTCGAGGCGTCAATAAGTCTGGCGTTACTGTAGTAGTGAAAATACTCGAGTCAGCAGTGAAGGGTTGCTCTGATGAGTATCCTTGCTTGTAGTTTGACTGCCCAGAACTGCCATCAAACCCGTAGCTCAGAATTAAATCTGCTGCTAAAAAATCCGTGCCTTGCTCTTTCATTGCGCTCAGAAATACCTCTTCTTGCAAGGATGCAATGCGAGCTGCTGTTTGTTCGAGTAGGTTTTGTAGAGGTACCTCTGCCTTTGTCTCGGAAATTTTCAGTTCAGAGGGCCGGCAGTTTTTCTTCTGATCAGCTATCTCCTTGTACAGCGGATATATGTTGTTTTTAGTTTGCTCCCTGACTGCGACATACTGCTGTTTTGTTAGGCCCTGGTCTAAAAGAAGAGCTAAAGCCTCGTTAGCAGAAACCTTTGTTGGCTTTGCAATGGGCTGACTTAAAACCTTTCGAATGAATTTGGCTTTTTCCGGCGATAAAGCTAACAATTTCAAAACATATGCAAGGTCAGGCTGGGCGCGCTTGCGAGCAGCTGCACTTGCAGCTTGAATTAGCAGCCTTACATTGTCTGCCTTGAATGTTGCTAGATCTGAGGCTTCTTTCTTCTGTGATCGATGTCTTTTAGAGAGGTAAGACAACGCAGGCCGTCCAACAGATCCTAAACGTTTCTTAATGGATATTTCTGTTTGCGAGCTTAGCCAAGAAGAATGCCTTCGCCTGAATTGGTTTAAGTTTCTTTTGGCCTTTAGCCAGTGATCAGATATTTTGTAGCAAATGATTTTACTTTTCTCAGCTAAAATAAATAAATATAATAAATAAAAATTTAATATAAATAAAATAAAAACTTTTGAGTTTGATGTTATCCTAATGCATTGTGATAAACAAAACCAATTTTTAACGACTTAAAAAATCGATTTTGGCCAATAAAAGTGGTCAAATTCCCCATAGTGCACTGAAGGCCCTTCGAAAAATTTGACGTATTGAAAAAAGATCTCAGACGTCCTCAATCCCAAGGATGCTCACGCAATTCGTCACTTATCCACCTAAAAACTGAAAGTTCTAATTAACAGGACGTCGGCTTCAAAAGGAACTCTGTTTCTACCACGAGCGTTTTGAAAAAAAAGCGCAAAAGTGCCATACACCATGCTTTCGCTTCCCCTCAGTAAAATAAATTAGCTGTCTCCCAACAGCTCCCCACATTTTCAACTCGGTTGAGCCTTCCGTTTGAAATCTAGTTATTTATTTGAGTTAAGACCATTATTCTTATTAAAATAGTTAACGACGCGGGTGCATTGTGTATTGTTGTTGTTTCTGACTTACATTCTGTGACTCCAACTTTAAAGGTCGGATTCTTCTAAGTCAATCATCATTAAATATAAATCGTAGTCCTACACTGCCTAATGTCTCTTCACTTGTTCCGGATCTCTCGACCTCGCTCTTCCCAGCCCCGCTGCAAGCTATGTGTCGTCCGATGAGGACGATCACAATGGTAACGAGTCATCAACGAATGACGCCAGGGTGCAATCGATACCAGATTCGCTGATTGTAGTTTCGCCTGAGTCATTAAGGACTACTAACCGGTCACCGGCTGTTGCCACTTCGGGGGCTCTGCTGCACCCTGTTCTGCCTCTAGCTACTCCCCTTTCACCTCCTCCTGTCCCACTTATTACCATGATCCCTAGGTAGAACACCCATAGCCCTGCTCTCTTTTCTCCGGTACCACTCACCTTCATGGTATCTAGGAAATCTATTTTTGTGTCTAGGTTGAATGCAGCACTAACAATAAATGATGTGATGCATCATATTGTCACAAGCCTCTCCCTTCCCAATAAAAATGGTATCGACATCATCAAATTTGATTTTAAACAGATAAGAGATTACTCTTCATTTAAAATACTTGTTCCGGATGGGCTGTTCTCCGAACTTCTTTGCCCCAATTTTTGGCCTGCTGATATAATTGTCCACGAGTATAAATGGAAATGGAGCTTTCCATGGCTTCTTCGTCGGTGCCCAGCTCTGATTTAAATTAAAAAAATTAAATTTCCTAATTCACTATCAGAATGATCGGGGGCTTCTTAATAAACTCTCTACGCTATATAAAAATAGTTTAATTTTGAAGACAATGTTATTGTACTCACTGACACCTGGCTTAACCCATCCGTACACGATAGTGAGATTTTGTCTAATAACTTTTTTGTTTATCAGAGGGATCGTCAGACCCGTCGAGGTGGAGGTGTTTTTATTGAAGTCAAATCCAGTTTAACTTCTGAGTTTGTTGATATTTCTTAATCATCATGTGTTGAATTTATTTCCATAAAATTATCATTCCCAATAAGTAACATTTTTCTAACATGCTCCTATATATCCCCTGGCTTTGAATTTAACGTGTATCTATTGCACCTGTCCGCAATACATTCTATCTCCTTGTTGCTTGCTGAAATTGACTAACTTATTGTCCTCGGTGACATTAATCCAATATTTCTGATTTCAATGATTCCTAGGATGCGACACGATTTTATTGATTATTGGATTCCCAATAATATTGGTCGTCTTCTTGACTTTATCTTTGTTTTTGATAGTAGCGATGCTGAAGTCAGTCGTATTTCGCCACTATCTTTACCTGAAGATTGTTATCATCCTACCCTTCAGCTCTGTATTAATGGATTTTTTAATAATCCTAGGACTGCAATAAATGTTCAGCCTAGTTTGTGTTTTAAGAGGAATGATTACGGAGACTAGTGGAATCTTTATCGACAGTAAGCTGGTCCTCTCTAGTTGACCTTCCTGTTGATGATGCAGTTAGGTACTTTTATGAGGTCCTTTACCGTCTATTTGATGAACATGTCCCTCTTTCCTCCATGAAGAATTCTTACAGCTCTCCATGGTTTACCCGTCAACTATCTTATCTAAAGAATAAAAAAACCAGACTATTTAAACGGTTCAATATATCCGGCTTACAGACAGACTTCACCAAATATAGTTCAGCTAAGGTGGAATTTGTCCAGTACAATTCTGATTGTTACAAAAATTACCTGTCTCGTTGTAAGCGTGATTTCAAAAGTAATCCTAAGCTTTTCTTTTCTTTCGTCAATTCTAAACGGAAATCTAACTGCTTCCCTCCCTCTCTTTTTCTCAATAATAATGTAGCATCTGATAATAATGATATTTCCAACTTATTCGCAGACTTTTTTCAATCGACATATACGAAATGCAATAGTGTCATTAATAAAGATTATCCACACCCACTACCTCATTTAACCCTTAACATTGATATTTAATCTGTCCCTGAGTCAATGTAGATTTCCATCCATATGGAAAGAATCCTTTATTATCTCGTTGTTTAAAAAAGGGAACAAGTCCAATATCTCAAACTATCGTGGTATTGCTAAACTCAGTTATATTCCCAAACTTTTTGAAAAAATTATTACCTGTCAGTTGCAGCATCATTGCAGGTCTATTATTTCACCTTGTCAGCATGGCTTCACTAGATGTCGCTCTACTTCTACAAACCAACTTGAATTTACGTCTTTAGTTACTATAGGTTTTCTGACACATCATCAAACTGATGTGATTTATACCGATTTCTCTAAAGCTTTTGAACCATAAGATTCTTATTTATAAATTTTCCCTTTTAGGTTTTCCACCCAACCTACTAGAGTGGATATTTTCCTACCTTTCTAAAAGAACTCAAATGGTCTGTTTTAATAATAATTAAAATAATTAATAATTAATAATTTAGTGTGTTAAAAAAATGTATTTAAGAAGTAGCGGTTTCAGAGGATTTTATGCAAAAGACACGAAATCAATAGGATTACTACAGATGGAGATAAAAACTTGCAAACAGAGGGTACTTTTTGAAAACTAGCTAAACTTAACTAAATAAATAATTTTTTTTTCGTCCAAGTCCTGATACACGTGTTTACTTATTTTCCAAAAAGTATACGCAAAAAAAATTTCAGGCAAATCAAAAATGTGAAATTTTTTTTTTGCCAAATCCGTTCGGCTTGTAAAAGAACGGCCCATATTTGTGTTTCTTAATCTCAATAAACTGTAGTGGAAAACTTACTTTTTCACTTATTAACTTGGTAACCAAAGCCTTTTAAATAATATTGCGATATGATTATAGGAATGTAGATAGAAGAGTGGTTCCAAATCAATTACTTTTGTAATGAATTGATCATTTCATTAGCATTAATTATTGTTATTCAAAAAAGTAATCCTAAATAATGAATTACTTTTTAAATACTTTGAAAAAGTAATGGTAATGGCAAAGCATGTTATAACTTTTCAAGAAAAATGCCAATGGTAAGACAATTCGTTACTTTCGTACTCCATGAAAAAAAAATTCATTACTCCTGGAAAAACTAATGCTAATGGAAAAATATTTCATTACTATCGAAAAATATAAAGCTAACGATTATTTTCTATTAGAAATTATAAAGTTAATGAAAAGTTTTATAATTAAATAGAACATGTCAGCCCATTTTAATTGAACGTAGCTTGGGGGTCAATTAAAGATGAAGCTATGACCAATTTAATCCAAATTAAATTGGTTTCAGACATAAGACACCTTAGACATCTCAAGAATTCACGGTTTTTGGTTATCCACCTCAAAAGTGCGCCATAAAACATTTGATCAGCATTGAAAATTTCTTAAACAACAATTAAGATGCCTCTTGTGAAGAATTCGCAGTTGCTATGCCCATTTTAAGAGTGCTCATAAAACACGTGCCAACATTTTATACCGACATTTAACATGACATAAACCATCAACCATAAATCATCATTTTGATGAATTATTACAAAATCAATTTTAATTTATGTCTAAAAAAAACTTTTAAAAATTTAAGCGCCTTTAGCGTTATGGGCGTTACAGTAGGCGTGGCACTCCGCTGAAAAAATCTTGCATTTTAGTCTTTAAGTTTGCTGAATGTCTAGAATCTAAATGCTTAATATCAATATTCTAGTTTTTATAGTTTCTGAGATATCGGCGTTCATACGGAAGATTTTGAGCAGTTTGTTGGCGTGTCAACTTTTTTGTAGGTCAATTGATAGGTATTAACGAGAGCAATACATTTCAGATCAAATTAGTATTGTAGCTAAGTAAAAAAAGTAAGGTAAATTTGTTTGTAAAATAAAAATCTTTATTTATTCTTCTAAATCAATTTCATTCCCTTTAAAGTTATCCCTACCCGATAAAATACATTTATGCTAACGTTTTTTTTAATCCTCAAAACATGCCAAATAGTGCCTTTCCGGCATAGACATCAGCGCCTTCTTGGATTTTTTTTATCTCCTCAATCGACTCGAAACGCGTTCCCCGGCCAGAAGTCACATGTAGCCAAATCAGGCGAATACGGTGACTGCGGAACAATATGCGTCGTTTTGGCGAAATGGTCACGAAGAACGAATCATTGCCTTCCCCTCAAAAAATATTCTTTATTTCCTTATTTCTTTGCCCACAGTAGTACGCAGCTGTGGAACCTAAATCTGAAATCTCAACTGTCTAGCTCTTATAGTACACGAGATCAAAGCGTTCACACGGATAAAAGAACACACAAAAATGGCTGGATCGACTCGGCTAGTGTTCCTTATCAAGAACAAATATACTTCATGTGCTCGGAAACGCTTCCTTCTATCTGTTACATACCTTCCGACGTATGTAATATAACCTCTTACTTTACAAGCAACAGGTATAAAAACGTCGTATATGACGGGTTGTAGAGGTATACTTTTGACAAAGAGATGCAAAAACATAGATATATCGCCAAAATCATCGAACATGTATTATCTTTTTTAAAGTATCCTATAAATTGCTTTACATTACAAGAAAAATCGACTTGTGTTAAAATAATTACATAATAAATGTAGTACATATATTAAGAAAAAACCTATAAAAACAAATAAAATAAACTTAAATTAAAAATTTAGAATTGGTAAAATAAATACTTATTTGATCTTAATTAAATATATTTCCTTTTTTATTAAGAAATTATCAACAGATTGTTAAAAAACTCAGTAATACAAACGCCATAAGGTTCTAGTGAGAGCGAGCGAGATGGCTGCTGAAAATATCAGAGGGCTTATTACATTAAATTCGATATCTTGAAAACAAAAAATGGCTCCAACCTATAAAAAAACGGATTGTAGGTGACAAATGGGTGCATATTTTAAAAATCCAAAACATTTTTTTTTTGTGGGGGCAATAGTTAAAAAATTTTTTTAAATTAAAATTTGTTTTTATTTTTTAGAAATTAAAAATTTAGTGTGTTAAAAAAATGTATTTTAGAAGTAGAGGTTTCAGAGGATTTTATGCAAACGACACGAATTCAATCGGATAACTACAGATGGAGATATAGACTTTCAAGCAGAGGGTACTTTTTGAAAACTAGCTTTATTTTTAGAAACTTCAAAAAGTTCTAACTAAATAAATAATTTTTTTCGGCCAAATCCTGATACACGTGATTACTTATTTTCCGAAAAGTATACGCAAAAAAAATTTCAGGCAAGTCAACAATGTGAAATTTTTTTTTGCCAAATCCGTTCGGTTTGTAAAAGAACGGCATATATTTGTATTTCTTAATCTCAATAAACTGTAGTAGAAAACTTACTTTTTCACTTATTAACTTGGTAACCAAAGCCTTTTAAATAATATTGCGATATGATTATAGGAATGTAGATAGAAGAGTGGTTCCAAATCAATTACTTTTGTAATGAATTGATCATTTCATTAGCATTAATTATTATTATTCAAAAAAGTAATCATAAGTAATGAATTACTTTTTAAATACTTTGAAAAAGTAATGGTAATGGCAAAGCATGTTATAACTTTTCTAGAAAAATGCTTATGGTAAGGCAATTCGTTACTTTCGAATTCCATGAAAAAAAATTCATTACTCCTGGAAAAACTAATGCTAATGGAAAAATATTTCATTACTATCGAAAAATATAAAGCTAACGATTATTTTCTATTAGAAATTATAAAGTTAATGAAAAGTTTTATAATTAAATAGAACATGTCAGCCCATTTTAATTGAACGTAGCTTGGGGGTCAATTAAAGATGAAGCTATGACCAATTTAATCCAAATTAAATTGGTTTCAGACATAAGACACCTTAGACATCTCAAGAATTCGCGGTTTTTGGTTATCCACCTCAAAAGTGCGCCATAAGACATTTGATCAGCATTGAAAATTTCTTAAACAACAATTTAGAAGCCTCTTGTGAAGAATTCGCAGTTGCTATGCCCATTTTAAGAGCTCGCGTTTTTCGATATCCACCTCTAAAGTGCACATAAAACACGTGCCAACATTTTATACCGACGTCTAACATGACATTAACCACCAACCATAAATCATCATTAATCATACTATTAATCAATTATTACAAAATCAATTTTAATTTATGTCTAAAAAAAACTTTTAAAAATTTAATCGCCTTTAGCGTTATGGGCGTTACAGTAGGCGTGGCAATCCGCTGAAAAAAACTTGCATTTTAGTCTTTAAGTCTGCTGAATGTCTAGAATCTAAATGCTTAATATCAATATTCTAGTTTTTACAGTTTCTGAGATATCGGCGTTAATACGGACGATTTTGAGCAGATTGTGGGCGTGTCAACTTTTTTGTAGATCAATTGATAGGTATTAACGAGAGCAATACATTTCAGATCAAATTAGTATTGTAGCTAAGTAAAAAAAGTAAGGTAAATTTGTTTGTAAAATAAAAAATCTTTATTTATTCTTCTAAATCAATTTCATTCCCTTTAAAGTTATCCCTACCCGAAAAAATACATTAATGCTAACGTTTTTTTCAATTCTCAAAACATGCCGGCATAGACATCAGCGCCTTCTTGGATTCTTTTTATCTCCTCAATCGACTCGAAACGCGTTCCCCGGCCAGAAGTCACATGTAGCCAAATCAGGCGAATACGGTGACTGCGGAACAATATGCGTCGTTTTGGCGAAACGGTTACGAAGAACGAAGAATTGCCTTCCTCTCAAAAAATATTCTTTATTTCCTTATTCCTTTGCCCACAGTAGTACGCCGCTATGGAACCTAAATCTTAAATCTCAACTGTCTAGCTCTTATAGTACACGAGATCAGAGCGTTTACACGGACAGAAGAACAGACAGAAATGGCTGGATCGACTCGGCTAGTCTTCCTTATCAAGAATAAATATACTTAATGTGCTCGGAAACGCTTCCTTCTATCTGTTACATACCTTCCGACGTATGTAATATAACCTCTTACTTTACAAGCAACAGGTATAAAAACGTCGTATATGACGGGTTGTAAAGGTATACTTTTGACAAAGAGATGCAAAAACATAGAGATATCGCCAAAATCATCGAACATGTATTATCTTTTTAAAATATCCTATAAATTGCTTTAAATAGTAATCAAATTATGGATTGCCTGAGCCTTAATACAAACCATTATTTGTAATACCCATTACCCGTAGAGTAAAAGGGTATACTAGATTCGTTTGAAGGTATGTAACAGGTAGAAGCGTATCATTATATTCTAGATCAGGATCCCTAGCCGAGTCGATCTAGCCATGGCCGTCTGTCCGTTTAGCGCAAGTTTATTTCGCAGAGTGCTACGCCCACTCTGACGCCCGCAAACGACTTAAACACTAAGACCCGTCCACCACCCGCGTTTTTTAATATTTTGTCTAAAAATTATTGAAATCGGACCAGTCATTAATAAGTTATAACCAAATAACAATCAATACTTGCAGTTCATGCTATAGGCTCGGTGGCGCTATAGGCTAAGTGGCGCTATAGAAAAAGAAGAAAGGTGGCGCTAGGTGGCGCTATGGGCTAGGTTGGTGAAATAAAAAGAGTTCCTTTAAGCATATCTCCATCCTTCTCGGCCTCCCTTAAGCTGAGAAACGGGTATCTAATAGTCGAGGCCATCGACTACAGCCTTGCCTTAACTAACAAAACGAGATATTCATAATAACCTAATAAAAATAAAAAACAAAGAAGATCGCTGTAATCGAGTGCCTAGACTACTGAGCTAAAGGGAGCGAAAGGAAGATCGAGATATACAAGCAGCAAAGCGAGATCGCAAAGCGCCATCGACTTGGGATTTAAGCACATTGTTATATCCTTAAAACTACTAATTTACTTAAATAAAACATCCCTTGAACCTTTCTATAAAATTCGGTTTCTTTGCTTACCAGAATAGTCCTATTTAAGACAATTTTCAAAAAAAGACTCTTTTGACTCTCAAAGCGAACGGTCGTGTATTTTTCTGTGCTCCGAATTTTTACTTGGTTTACTTTTAATATTCGGTCCCTAAATTCGCTTCGCGAGTGAATTTATTCTATTCTGTGCAATTCTGAGTAAATCCATTTACAATTTGAATTTTATGTTCTGTTTTTGTGATTATATTGCTTTGTGCGTTGCCTATAAAGCTGCAGTGCTATTTTGTGTTGTTGTTTTCTGCATGCACATTAACTGCATTACGCTCCCGATCTCCCGCATACTCTCTCTCTCTGAATTTTGTTTCTGTGATTTGCATGCGCATCAACTGCATTACGTTCCCGCTCTCTCGCACTCCCTCTCCTAACTTTTTTTTCTGATTCCCTTAATTCGAAAGCTTAAGCGTACAGAGTTTGTGCTCTTCCCGCACTTTTAACTGTTTGCTTGACATTTTCGAACTTTATATTCCTCTGGTACAGTGGTCCGAATAACACTAACTATGAATACATTTGTCTGCTCTATTTAAAAATGCCATCAATTAATCAGAGCTACCAGTCAAAACTGACGTGTTGGCTGTGTGAAAAAATGGCTCATACCAAGTGTGCCAGTTTACCGATCGAACTAGTGATGACCTGGTTAGGGGTCATAACTTATTAAATTTCTGTGACCCTTGTCTAGAAGTTGAGCACGAGATAAGATCTTGTATGCGCCAAACTAAAGGTGGCATGAAGGGAGTAATTAATAGCTTCGGCGTAGCTAGAGATAGTTTTCGCCGTGCAGATGAGTTACTCTCAGCGCTGTATTCACAACTTAATGGTCTTCAGCTATTGGATGAGTTCCGGAAAATGACGATCAGAGCTCCATCATGGAGCAGCGGTCGACCACAAAAAATCCGCAAACATCATGACACCGTCAGTTAATACTGAGCCCATTCTACCGGCACAAGTTGGATCTGCAGAAACACAATCTGCCGCACCAAAACCCCTATAAGTGGTTCTGCCAAAAAAAAAAAATGTTTCTCGGCTTTCAACGGACTCCGAGGTGTTGAAATATATACGACATAAATCAAAGGCCAAAAATAATACCGTGGAAAAATGTAGTTTGTTCTGCAGATTTCTGGCCTGCACTCATGGTGGTAAAGGAGTTCAAAACTAGGAATAAGAACCCAAGTAAAAGAAAAAAACCTGTAGAAACAAGACCCCCAGTAGTGTTGCACCTTCATCTTCTACCGTAGCACCTTCTTAAAAAAACTAAAAACTAGCTTAACTCTTTCCTATCAGAATACCAGAGGCTTGCGTAGCAAGCTGACTAAATGGTATTCGGATAGTCTTTCCCTTGCACCTTACATTATAATGTTCACTGAGACCTTGTTAAAACTGGATATCCCAAACTTCAAGATTTTTCCTGGTAGGTACACCATTTATAGGCATTATCGACCGTCCAGGCGAGGAGGTGGAGTCTTAATTGCCATGGACTCCACCCTCAAGTCGAGACAGATACTTGATGAGGAATTCAATACTACTGAATTCGTATGTGTAAAGTTGTCGATCCCTGGTAGTTTTATATATTTCACATGTTTGTACATTCAGCCTGCATATGAATTCCCGGAGTATTTAAATCATATACTTGCTATACAGGCAGTCTCAAATTAGCTGTCCAATAGAGACCATCTAGTAGCTCTGGGAGACTTTGATACACCAGGTATTACGTGGTCTACAGATGTAAAAACGAATGTCTTACTTCCTTTAGATAATAATGATTTCCCTGAAGGTTTGCTTGACAAATCTTTATTTCAAGTTAAGTACATTAACAATTCCTTTGGCGGTTTACTGAACCTGTGCTTTGAAACTAATCCGGACTGCATGTTTTTGTCCGAAGTAGGACCTCTTACTTAACCAGAAGATCCATATCATCCAGCTTTCGAGGTCTCAATCGACACTGGTGTGTTAGAAGAAAAATTGAAGAAGTCAACTAAGCGATTACATTGTTTCCGCAAGGCTGACTTCCAGCGTCTAAATCTTTATATATCAGGCTTTGATTGGTCTATTTATTCTAGGCTAGTTTTACGGTGCTCAACTCTCTGTGATACAAAAACTATTTAAATCGTTGTAAAGTTCAATCCTCGCAGAATCCGAGAAAGTTTTATAATTTTGTAAACAAGAAGAGCAAGATCACGGCTCCGATTAACCTAGTCCCTGTGACGTCCACCCCTGCCAAGGCCAGCGAACAACGCAGCCGTCTAAGCCCAGCTCACCACAACGACAAGCCCAAGCCTCCCACCAGCGTAGGTGTGGCTAACCAGCTACTCCAACCTGAGGGGATCGCCTAATCCGGTCTCGTGCTGAGTACCAGGGCAAAGGAGTTCAAGAGGATACCACCTAACCAGGCAGGACCTCTTGAACGTAAGAAAGCTTTTCGGATCCTCAAACGGCTGGCCACCAACCCGATACGTGAGGATCAAACGTCAAAATTGGATTACCTAAAAATCCAAGAGGACATAGCTTGGGCACAGGCGGTAATCCCAGACTTTGACATCGCTATGACCACCAGCAACAGCAACAAGCGAGAGAGGTCGATGGAGACAGCTCAACCAGCGAGCAAGAAGGCCAGAGTAACCAACCGGGGCACATGGTCGAGATCCTTTGCTGAAGTAGTAAAGGATCGAAAGATCATTGGAGTCATCGACCAGAGCGATGAAGGCGGAAGGATCCCAAGGAACCAATGGGGTCTGGTTAGACGGGCCCTTGCGTCAGTGGCCTTAAAAGTGCTGGACGTGAACCCAGGTCCGCCACCCACTTGCACAGATGCAGTGTGGTACCAGGGCAACGTTAAGTTGATCGCCTGTGAAGACGAGAGATCGGCAGCACTTTACAAGGCTGCCATCAACAAAGTCGGCGAGGTCTACCCCGGGGCCAAGCTAGCAGTTTGCGAGGCCGCAGACATCCCGTCTCGACCGAGAGCGAGGGTGTGGCTGCCGTCGGAACCCTCGGAACCAGAGGCTATACTCAGCCTGCTGACCAGGTTCAACCCGAAGCTTCCAACAGACGGTTGGAAGGTGGTCAAGGTGGAGAAAACCGAGCGCGTCACCATGAACGTGGTTATCCTCCTGAACCAGGCCTGCTTGGAACCCCTCGCAGCAACAAAACCGGCTGAACTTCGGCTTCGATAAGGTGCAACTACGCATCTACGACACCGATAAGCTAGAGGCAGACAACCCCCGAGCGACGACGAATTTGAGCATGAGGAGGCCACCCTCACCGGCTACGTTTCAACCGACTCGGAGCTGACAGGGAGCCTGAAGCTGCTGTGCACTCAGGACATAACCCGACCAGGGCGCACTGTTCTCCAGGACATAGCGGAGGAAGCGGAGGGTACCCAGCCCGACCTTGGTCCCAAAGATGGTGCAGTTTCTGCAGATTAACCTGCATCACCCGCATCCCAGCATCACCAGCATCCGCTGCCTTGCTCACCCGCCTGGCAACAGGCAACATAGACGTAGTCCTCATTCAAGAGCCATGGATTGTTGGTAACGACATCTGTGGCTTATCAATCCCCCTATACAAGCTATTTTACACCAAGGATAAGGGTAAAACCAGAACCTGCATTCTTACAAAGACACACTTTAACACATTTCTTATTGTACAGTTTAGCGACGGCGACTTTACCACGGTCAGACTGGAGCTAAACGAAAGCACTCATCACACCATAGCATCATTCTATCTGGCTCACGACTACGAAGGGCCACTACCAAACAACACTACACAACAACTCATACATACACACTCATCTAAGGAACTCATCCTGGGTGGGGACGCTAACTCTCACCACACACAATGGGGAAGTACAAACACAAACGAAAGGGGTGAGTTACTCTACGATTATCTCCGTCAATCAAATCTATTCATCTGCAACAAAGGTAATGACCCAACTTTCATCACTAGAAATAGGAGGGAAGTCTTAGACATTACACTAATATCTGATCCCCTACTTAACCAGCTAGAAGAGTGGAAGGTGGGGATCGAGCACTCATTCTCAGACCACTGATACATATAATTTACAATAGCTCTAACGCACATACAAAACGGTCAAGAATTAGATAACCTAGTCAACACTTTTACTGATATCTGCGGTGAGGCCTTAAATAGGGCTTGCCTAAGCAGAACAGTCAAAGCAAAGCACAAACTCCCATGGTGGAACGAAACCCTGGCGAACCTTAAAGGAGAGTGTAGAACTTACTTTAATAGAGCTAAATACAACAATAGCGAATCTTCCTGGAATTTATACCATACAAAACTAAGCCTATACAAAAAGGAAATACGAATATCAAAACGTAGAGCTTGGGCTAATTTCTGCAGTAGCATAGACTCTACTGCGGAAGCATCCAGACTCAGAAGAATTTTAGCAAAATCTCCAGCAACCATTGGCTATCTAAAAACCAGTGCTGACAGCTGGACGGAAAACAGTCAGGAAACCCTTAAACTACTGTTAGACACCCACTTCCTTAAAAACACCCACGCATTGAGGAGAACTTAGACGACCAGAGTATAGACAACATCTCAAACCCTGGCCGCATTCAGTGGGCTGTTAACTCTTTTAAGCCCTTCATATCCCTCGGCCCAGATGAGTTCTTCCCGGCCTAGCTACAACGGACACTAGATATCTCCCTACCCTGGCTGACAGCCATTTTCCACGGCTGCCTTGCTCTAAACCATATTCCAACAAGGTGGCTGGACGTTAAGGTAATTTTTATACCGAAAGCCGGGAAAAACTCCCACTCCAACCCAAAGGACTTCCGCCCGATTAGTCTCTCTTCCTTCTTGTTGAAGACCCTGGAAAGGCTAATTGACACCCATATCAGGCTAACCATCGACCAAAGCCTACTCTCTGACGCACAGCACGCGTACCGTAAGGGTACATCAACAGATGCCGCCCTCCACTCTCTAGTGTCCTGTATAGAGAGAGGTTTCCACAATAGGGAATACTCTCTGGCAGCATTTCTAGACATAGAAGGCGCCTTTAACAACGTCACCCCAACGGCGATTACTGGTGCTCTGACTGAACTGGGCATTGAGCGGCCCATAGTGGGACTCATACACACCATGCTAACCAGCAGGGTAGTGTACTCCACTATGGAATCGGCCCACTCGACCAGGAATGTCAGTAGAGGAACCACACAAGGGGGCGTACTCTCACCTCTTCTATGGGTTTTAGTGGTCAACAAACTGCTATCACTTCTAGAAGAGGCGGGCACTAAGGTAGTAGCCAGGGCAAATTCCCGCAAACCCTTTGCAATTTAATGGAGACAGCCTTATCCACCCTCTCCCGGTGGACGGCTGGCTGTGGACTGGGAGCTAACCCAGAAAAGACCGAACTAGTTCTCTTTACACGGAAGTATAAGGTACCAAATCTAATTCCCCCAAAACTTCGCCAAACACTCCTAACCTTTAGCAACCAAGCAAAGTACCTAGGTGTCATCCTTGACAAAAAGCTCCTCTGGACAGATAACATCCTAGACCCCCTGATAGTTCACTGGCTATAAACTGCAATAGTCAGGCCCATTCTCCTCTATTGAAACATCGTTTGGTGGCCTTCCCTAGAAAAGAATTGCAACCTCCGGATCCTTCACAAGATCCAAAGAAGCGCAGAGCTCTGCACCAGTGGGGCGCTTCGCACCACCGCCACTGAAGCACTAAACACAATTCTCGACCTCCAACCCCTGGACCTACTTGCCAAAAGCTGGGCATCTGCAACTGCGCTGAGGCTCCGCGAATCAGCGGCATGGACAACAGGCTCTACGGGTCACTCCAATATCCTATCAAAACGTACACCCTTACCACGCAGTACAGACTAAGGCCCACCCACAGTCAACTTCGAAAGAAGATGCAAAATCTTCATACCCACCCGTACAGACTGGGATAACCTCCCACACCAATTCGAACACGCCGTCAACATATACACAGACGGCTCCAAGCTTAACTCCCAAACAGGTGGGGGAGTCTTTTCCCCCGAACTAGACATAAAAGTCTCATTCCGCCTACCAGACCACTTTAGTGTTTTCCAAGCGGAAGTCATGGCAATTCAGGAAGCCATGTCTGACCTGGACACGTCAGTACATCATGACATAGATATCTTCATCTTCTCGGATAGTCAATCAGCCCTCAGGGCCCTCGACTCCTACACAACGAACTCAAAAACAATCTCTGAATGCCGCAAATCTCTTAACGAGATGGCCATTCATCTGAGAATCAACCTCATCTGGGTGCCTGGACACTGCAATATTGAGGGCAACTGCATAGCAGACGAGCTAGCAAGGCAGGGGACAACCGCTGACATCCTTCGCGATAAGGACACGGTGGGTATGCCCATGGCTACCTGCAAGCTCCATCTCAGGCAGAGACTGTACACACTTCCCAACAACCGTTGGAACTCAATCTTAACATGCCATAATTCTAGGCTCACGTGGCCAAACTACAACTCTAAAATAACTAAAACTCTCCTACAATGTAGTAGGGAGGACATATCCACTCCCCTAAATGCCCTCACGGGCCACTGCCTTATAGAGACCCATGCGCTCAGGCTCAGTAACCACGACTTCTGCCGCAGCTGCAAACAGATAGACGAAGAGGAGAGCATCGAATACCTCCTATGCTTCAGCCCAGCGCATAACCTAAAGCGCTTTCAAACCCTAGGTAGCTACACACTTCTGAACCTTGCGGCCGTTCAGAGCGTAAGCATCCAAAAACTCTTGTTTCTTAAGAAGAACTGAATACTTCGCGAAAGCAGATAACCCATGAGCTACGGAAACGGATCTGTTCAGAGATCATGTGGTATCACAAGGGGCCCAATGTGGCCTAAGTGAGGGGACTAATATCTAATCTCCAACCACTCCTACTTAACCTAAACTAAGCGTAAATCCACTAATTATCATTCCTCGTCATCTTTTGCAAATATTACGCCAACAACTGATCAGGCAACAGCCGATCTTTTTGCCAAGTTTTTTCAATCGACATATTCTACTTTATCTCATACTTCACAGCCTTATTGTTACACTGTATCCAGGTCGAATTTAATATTCTGTACCACCTTAAATGAAAGCTTTTTGCTGGTTGATCTTCAACGTGTCAAGCCTGTATATTCACCTGGACCTGATGGAGTTCCTGGCTGCATGCTTAGATATTATTTACCTTATCTTTAGAATCTTCACAATTTTCCAATATGTGGAAGGAATCGTTTGTAATTCCTCTCCACAAGAAGGGTAGCAAAGTGAAAGCATGCAATCCCAAAGCACTTTCAGAATATTATTACTCCCCACTTGCAGCACCTCTGTAGGTCACTTATATTTTATTGTCAACACGGGTTTATGAAACGTAGATCAACAACCACTAACCTTTTGGAACTTACATTATTTGTAATAAAGGGATTTAAAAATCATCTTCAAACAGACACCATTTACACCGACCGTAGAAAAGCATTTGACTCTGTTAATCACGCTAGATTAGAAAACTTGATTTATTAGGGTTCCCTGTTGATCTTTTGAGACTTTAGATATCTGAATTGCAGAACATAAAGATTACTTTTTAAAAATTGTCTCTCTTGTATAGTCCACGTTACCTCCGGTGTCCCACAAGGCAGCCACCTACTTTTCACTTTATTTATAAATGACATTCCCTCAATTATAACTTGTTCTCGTGTACTAATGTAAATTATGCCTGCAGTACAAGGATACGTCTTGCCAGTCCAACTTGCAATCCGATTTGAATAATTTTTAATGTAAAAGGTCTAGTCTAAAATTTGCTGATTGTATTTCGTTCATGGTAAATTAAGCTAGGGGTGCGCTTGGCTTTATTTAAAGGTGGTCAAAGGAATTTGATGTTCCTTATATTACAAAGACCTTATTTATTTCCCTTGTCCGCCCGATACTTGAGTATGGATCTCCCGTCTGGAGTCCCCAAAACGGAATTCATGTTGATCGTATCGAATCTGTACAGAGGAACTTTTTGATATTTGCTTTAAGGCGCCTAAACTGGGATGCAAACCTGATTTTACCTTCTTTTTCTAGTAGATTACTCCTAATTAACTTACCCTCCCTAGCCAACCGCAGAACGATGCTTGGAATAGTCTTTATTTATAACCTTATTCGAGGCGAAATTGATAGCCACGACTTGGTTAGCCAGTTAAACTTTTCTGTTCCATATAGATTAACAAGCATTTTACATTCCCCTAATTTAAAATCATTGTAGATTTAACTATGACTAGCATGAACCTTTCAGAGTATAAAGTTCTGACTATAATAAACTTTATCCTATTATCACAAAATCTGACTCTCTGCCTCTCTTAAAACGATGAATATTCAATTTTCTAGCACAGATTAAGATCCTAATTTTTTCCTCGAACTATATCTTAATTTTTCTACGCGTCTATAATCTCGCGAATTCGTGCCGTACAACACACGGCAGCGCCCTTCGTTCGGTTGGGTGGGATTCCGCGTTTGCTTCTTTCTCTCTCTCACTTGCTCTCTCGCTTCCGACACTCCGCGCTGCCAAAAAGTCAAAAGTCAACTATTGGCTCAATCGTCGATTCTTGAATTATGTTGACGAAAAGAAATCGACCTAAAAGGCACACTGCGCTTTATAATCACAATTTGTGATTCACAAATGAGTAGTGGCGCATTGAATAAGTTTGTGGCCCACGGATAATGCGTTTGAGATTCAATTCCACTATGAGGTTGGACTCCACATTACTATTTTTTTTTCCTTTTTTCTAGCAGTATAAGATTTTTCTAATATTCATATATTTTCTTTAAATAGCTTTTTTCCATTTATTTCTTATTTTAAATTTGTTTTTATAGCTGGATTAAAAAAAAAATATTGTTTAGATGTAACGATTGGGACTCGAAGGATACAAGGAAAGACAGGATAACGGCCGGAGGCGAGAAACGGGAATTCCTAATTTTTTGGGAAAGCGTCTGAGGGAATGGATCAAGGGAAAGAACGAGAGGACTCCGCACAAATTAAGAGAGTAATAACTACACCGAGGCCTGCTAGTTGCTGATTACGCAGCGAATTCACGTAGTAACGGCTCTGCAGGAAGAGTGTTTGTTGAGTACGAAGAGAGAGAGTTTGGGGAGTTCAAGGGAAGAGAGTTTGGAGAGAACGAAGATAAAGAGAGATTGGAGAGAAGGAGCGGAGAGAGGCGACAGAGCGAAACAGCAGTACTATGAACGAGACGGGGAGAACCGAAATAGCGGAACATCGCCGCACTTTATTGCCGTGCGTAGAGGGTGCCCTCTATAGTGCTAGAACCGCGGACTTTGGACCTTGGCGTAGTGCAGTGCGTAGAGGCCAAAAGGAGAAGCCGAGGATCAACGGTACCAGGAGGCCTATATAAGCGGGCTCAGCGCTGAGAGCTGGACCAGTCATCAAGAATCAGAAAGTCAAGTTCAGACGTTTGGGACAGCATAAGTCTCCGAATTGAGACACAGGTAGCTGAGGTTGTTAGAGGCAAATACACGGCTAAGTTGAGTGGAGACTCGGTCGAATGTCTCGAGCACTGCCTTAGATAAGTCGGACGGTTAGCCGAATAGTTAAGCTGGAACTGAGCAGGCGTAACACCGACGTATCCTGTCGATACTGGCGTGGAGTTATTATAGCCTTACTCGTATACTAGATTCGTCGGAAAGTATGTAACAGGCAGATGGAAGCGTTTCCGACCCCATAAAGTATATATATTCTTGATCAGGATCACTAGCCGAGTCGATCTAGCCATGTCCGTATGAACGCTGAGATCTCGGAAATTATAAGAGCCAGGCTATTGGGACTTGGCATGCAGATTCCTGAGTATCTTGCGCAGCGCAAGTTTGTTTCAGCAGGGTGCCACTCTAACGCCCTCAAACCGCCCGAAACTGTGGCTCCTACAGTTTTGATGCTAGAGTACAAATTTTAACTGAAATGTATTTGTCTCGTCAATACCTATCGATTGACTCAAAAAAAAGTTTGCCACGCCCACTCTAACGCCCATAACGCTTAAATCTGTCTATCGACCACATAACCATACATTGAGATCGCGGGTAGGTGGCGCATTTTTATCTCGCTTTGCTGCTTGCATATCTCCATTTTCCTTTGGTCCTTTTAGCTGAGTAACGGGTATCTGATAGTCGAGGTACTGAAGTATAGCGTTCTTCCTTGTTGGCATTGGAGGCGATCCATCTCAACGAGTAACCGTAGGCTCGGGAAGAGTACAGAGGAAACCCGGTCCACTGTTACGAAGACTGCTCTGTTATCTTGAAAGCTCAGCGCCTGTTCACCCTAGTCTAATAAGCTTAGTCCCTAAGCCCAACGACCCAACTCTTCGTCATCTCTCACGAGTGGAAGCAGAAGTATCCGGAGCCCCGGAGAAGCATCAGCACAAGAAGCTCCAGCACAAGACAAATAAACTTTTTAACTCAGAGTGAATAAACGCCTAAAATAGCACGTGACTTTCAAATTCAACGGTCGTGTTTTTATATCTGCGCTCCGAATTTTTATTTTGTTTTCGTGTTTGCCTAAGACGGTTCAAATCAAAAATTGTAATATTCGATCCCTAAATTGATTAGTCCAATTATTTCGTTCGCTTCGCGAGTGAATTTATTGTATTCT
The DNA here is from genome assembly GCF_014743375.2 of Drosophila subpulchrella. Classification (NCBI taxonomy): domain Eukaryota; kingdom Metazoa; phylum Arthropoda; class Insecta; order Diptera; family Drosophilidae; genus Drosophila; species Drosophila subpulchrella. Next base: position 45,516 of record NW_023665730.1, on the reverse strand, counting down.
GTGCACAACCTTAATAAATCCATTTACAATTTAAATTTTCAGTTCTTTTTTTCTCTTAATGCTAGTTCGCATTTTGCGATCTTTACATTGCCCTTGGTACAGTCTGAATAAAAACAAAACAAGGAAGGAAGTTAACTTCGGCAAGCGGAAGTTTGTATACCCTTGCAGTTGTAATTATTAAATTTAATTCGAAATTCTGATAAACACAAAAAATGATATTCCCAATAGTATAAGATAATATGTCAAAAAACACCGAAGCTATAATTTGTTTCACATTATTTTTCCACCAATTTTCCGATCGTTCCTATGGCAGCTATATGATATAGTCGTCCGATTAGGATAAAATTAAATCCGAAACTCAGAACTAATAAAAAAATGTTATTTCCAAAAAACACCGAAGCCATAATTTGTTCCATATTGTTTTCCCACCAATTTTCTGACTAATATAGTCGTCCGATTTGGATAAAATGAAATTCGAAATTCAGAACTAATTAAAAAATGTTATTTCCAAGCGTAAGAGGTTATATGCTAAAAAACACTAAAGATATAATTATTTTTAATTGTTTTTTCCGATAATTCCTATGGGTGCTATAAGATATAGTTGTCCGATCCGGCTTATATACTACCTGCACAAAAAAGAAGGCTTTTGGGAAAGTTTCAGCCTGATAGCTTAAAAACAGACAGACTAGTTTGCGTAGAAACGGACGGACAGACGGACATGGCTAGATCGACTTGTCTAGTGATGCTGATTAAGAATATGGGGTCGGAAACGTCTCCTTCACTGCATTACAAACTTCTGTCTAAAATCATAATACCCTTTGCAAGGGTATAATTATGGATACTTTTGTCTGCTCCATTAAAAAATGCCATCAATTAATCAGAGCTGACCAGTCAAATCTGACGTGTTGACAGAGTGTGGCGGTTAACCCGGTCGAACTAGTTATGACCTTGCTAAGGGTCATATTTTACTATATTGTTGTGACACTTGTCTTAAAGTTGCGCACGAGATGAGATCGTTTATGCGCTGAACAAAAGGTGGCTTACAGGGTGTAATAGATGAGTTACTCTCAGCGCTGGACTCCCAATTTTATAGCCTCATGATACTATCAAACAAAAACACCTCTTAACGAGGTACAAATCTAGGGACAACAACAATCAACAATCAAAAGTTCTGATATCAACTTTTGTGAGGAAAATTTATTATACGATCTACTAAATAATTTCAGTTCTTTAGCATAGTATTCAGATTGGCTAAGAGTTTCACTAGTCGAAGACTCCTATTCTTTGTGGTGACCGATGTTTTCAAAGTTCACCCGCAATGTATGTAGCATGGTCTTACTGTCAAGCAGCTAGATTTGAAAACGAATCAATTGAAGCAATTTAAAACGGACGAGACTGCTGGTGCATAAAGAAATTAAAATAATATTAAATGAAATATTTAACGAATACTATTTACTTAAATAAGTAGCTTAAACTCCCTCCTCGTCCCACGGAGTCTTCGCCATCTTCCCCCCGCCATCTGCAGTCCAGCTACGAATTTCGATGCAGCAATGTGTGATGCCGATCTTGGCAAGTGAGACAGTTGTGAGCGCTTGTGCAATCCCGGAATTGATGGCTACTTGCAAAGCAATTGGAGCACAACTGCTTCCTTTGAATACAGGCTAGGCGATCGTCTACCGTCATCTGTAGGAAGCGTGGACATATACGCACGGGGTGGTTCTTCTTGGAACACAGATCGCAGCCCTTGGGTATCGGAACTAACCTTGTGTTGAAGGAATTTATTTTTGGAAATTCTGCCACTCGATTTGTGTCTTTGGACTGGACGTGGTGGAAATTGGCAGATCGGAAGCTATCGACGGCCTCAAGAGTTCGATGGCGCTTTGTCAAATGTGAATCAAGCTCAAGCCACGTAGGAATTTCGGCTTTATTTTGGATGGATTGCTCCCATAATGAGAGAGTGAGCTTTGGTAGTTTTGTCGAGCACATATAAACCAGGATAGGGTCCCAATTCTCAATATTAACACCGGAAAATTTTAAGGAAGTTAAGCAACCTTGAAAAGTGCGTTGAAGTTCCTTTAAGGCTGCTCCCGACTCCTGTGCTATGGATTGCACATTGAAAAGTGTTTTCAGGTGACTGTTAACCTGCAATCGCTTATTTTCGAAACGCTCAGTTAGGTTATTCCAGGCTGAGCGAAAGCCATCATTGGTGAGTGGGGATCTTGAAACTATGGAATGAGCTTCGCCATTTGTTTTTGAATTTAAGTGGAATAATTTTTCAACGGGCGTTAGACTCGGATTGTCTATGTATATTGCCGTGAAAAGGTCCCGGAAAGTCGGCCAGCGAAGATAGTCGCCAGAGAAAACCTCTGTGTCGATAGGAGGGAGCCGACAGCCATAAGACGTGGAATTTCGGGACGGAGTTACTGGAGCTTGAGGTATTTGGGAGGAGCCTTTTTGGATTTGTTCCATCAACTGCGCGGCAAATATTTCGTAAGTGGAGTACGTTTGGTAATACGTGGACTTTAGTATGGATTTTGTGTCTGCGGCGCTCTCGCCGGCAGATATAATGCTGTCGGAGCATATGTCGTATGCTGCCTTTACCGTTTGCCACAAGGAATTGAGGTGATCGCGACGGATGTTACAGGCGGATAACGTTGGTGTAGGAGCACCTGGAGCGTTCACAGTGGCCTCAAAGTGGATCAGACAGTCAGCTGTGGCCATAAATCGGGTTAAAGCGGATTTTACTGATGTTGCCATGACGTTAAGTAATTTAGAATTTTAATTCAGATGTAAGGAAACGGATTGGAATCAAATTGGAATTTAGGAACCAATTAAGATTGTAAATATATACGGTCACACTGTCGGATAGGCAATAAATATTTATTATATCGGATGGTCGGACTTATGTAAGGAATTACGGACTTTAATATTGTTTGTTTGAAAGGAACACTTTTTGTGAGCTATTGACCCACTGTGCACTGGCGATATACGTATGTATGCACACTGTACATATGTACATATGTGGGGTGCGAGTAGCGGAATAACGTTGCGGGAATTGGAAAGACTTCGCTTATGTTTGTATGTCGGTGCGTTTGTTTGTCACCTGCACAACTAAATTGCAAACGATTTGCTGGAGTAAATTTGTGGATATTGTCACTTTGTTTTTAATTTTAGAAATAGTTTAGCCGTATTTGTAGGTCGAGAAAAGTAGTTGGAGTGGACTGTATTAGAAAAAAGTAGTTCGAGTGGACTGTATTAGATTGTTTTTGTAAATATACACATGCAGCTGGAACACAGTATAAAATAAAGAGTGCAAATCTTAAGGACAATCTTTATGATCGGGAATTTTTTACTGTGGCTGAGTTATATTTTACACACAATTGGAATTGAAAATATATTTGAGAAATATTTTTGTTGAATAGTAGCACTGAAATATCTTCTGGAATTGTTTCAAGTGTACAATTGTGGGCAAAGGAAACTGGAATATTGTCGGGCACAAGTAACGGAATCGAAATACATATATTATATGCCGTTATTAATCACATTTGGATTTAGACAATATATCATACAGAAAGTTAGTCGAAATAGGGTTCGAAAAACTGGCGTATGACCGGCAATTATAGTAAGTGGAACTTATCTGGAGCGGTTCAAGCCTGCTGGGACAAAATCAAAGAAAACTCCAGGAGAGGAAAATCCAAAGATTTTGAAATCCGGCTCGAAGGACCAAAATGTTGGGGCGGTGCGGCTTGATCGATGGAAATAGTTGAAGCCCCAAGACTGAATGGTACCCAAAAAACACGGGAGTACTTTTGGGGTTTTTTCGCGACGAGCGTAGGTGTTTATTAGTACACTTTGAAACATGAACTGCCTAAGCCTAACTTAACTTAAGCGCTCCAGAGCAGAGCGGAGACTTAGGGGAGAGATGGAGAGGGAGAGCGGACGGCAGTGCGAGCGCGCGAGATGTAGACATCTGGATAAAACTGCCGCTCGACACTGCCTCCTGAAATTAAACGCCCTTTTGACGTGAACAGGCATATTGGACCTTGAGGGAGTGGGAGTGGTGGTTCTGCTAAAAAGATACCTGTATTAGTACAACGTGACCAACTTATTTTGGCCAGAGCTTACTTATTTTGCGTGGACCCGTTTGGCAGGATGTCAATGTAGGGAGCGATCGAAAACCAGAGATGGAAAGTTATTAGTTAAAACCAATGGCGTAGTCCAAGCACAAAGACTGCTTAGGCTTACCCAATTCCACAACTTCCTTGTCATCTCATCCGATCACAAAACACTCAGCACTTCAAAAGGAGTTATATACTCTAACGACCTACGTAACATACAAAAAGAAGACATATTGAAAGAACTAAGCAAAAATTAATTGAAGTCGAAAATATCTTTTAATTTAAGAACAACATCCTACAGGAATATGGTCTGACAATTTTAACTTTCGCAACAACAACATTACCAACAACAATAATGAACAATATTGAACGTGTCAATGTACGTCCTCATATACCTAGACCTCTCAAATGCCGAAACTGCCAAATATTTGGACACCCCGTCCAATTCTGCAAAAACCACAAGGTATGCAACAATTGCTGGGAACCTCACACCCCAGACGACGAAATTTGTACCAATCCAAAGTTCTGCTCAAACTATAAGGACAACGCAAACATACAAAACAATCACTCCCCACTCGATAAACAATGCCCAGCATTCATCAAGCAGAAATAAATCGTAGCCATTAAAACAATAGAAAGAGTCGACTTCAAGCCCGCACTAAATATTAACATCAACGCCACACATATCAACCAACAACATACTCCAAAACCCTTCAACAACAACCTAAACCTACAACATCAACACAAACAAAAAACATCACTCCGTCAATCTCAACTAACACTTAAGCACAGCCAAATAGGAAAATCACAAACTATGACGACCACCACGCGCATCCAAATAAACAAGAAAATCACAACAATTGGCCTATACATCGGAAGATGACATAGACACAACTGACTCCGCTAATCACAACCAAAATAGAAGACACATCCCTGAAACAGACCGTAAGCTTAGATCCCAAACAAATGACAAGTCCAACCTCCTCAGTAAGCCACTTAAAGCTAAAGACAAATCCGAAAAAACATGTATCTCCAACACCAACCTCATAAACAAACTACCTAAACAATCAAAATAAAGTCAATTTAGAAAATAAGTTACAAAAACACTAACCTAACTTTAAAACTTAACTTAACTTTAAAACTTAATGCTTAAAATTGTACAATTTAATATACATGGTTACAGAAATAATTAAATAGATCTACAAGTACTTACTAAATCCTATAACCCGTAAATTATTGCCCTCCAAGAAACACACACTACAAACCTTTGCTCCCTTCCTACCCCTATAAACAACACTCTCTACACCATTAAAAATACCCACAATAGTTTAGGAGGCAACGCCCTTCTAATTCACAATTCCATACCTCAGAACGAAATCTCCATAAGCTCAGACTTTGACGTGGTCGGAGTTTCCAAGTTCAAATTTAACGCTGGCACCCTTAATGGGGCTCACCAAAACCCAACAAAAGAGGAAGGACTTTAGCCAACCACATTGACCGTTTTAATTACATATTACTAAACGACAAATCTCCAACACATTTCTTTACGCACAACACATACACACACATAGATCTATGCTTCGCCTCTGCCAGTATAGCTCCAGAAATCTCCTGGGAAGTGTTAGACGACCTCCAAAGCAGCGACCACTTTCCCATAATAATCTCAATATTCCGCAACCAAACTGTCCCAACCTTTATCGCCAAACCTTCATTTAAACTAAAAGATGCAGATTGGAACCTATTCAAGGAAAAAATCACGAGATTTATCTCGAATCGCTTACATAGCCTAAATGTCAACCAAGAAGCTGCTATTATCAAAAAAATACTTATACGACGTGCTCACCTATCCATTCCCCAAAACTGTACCTTTACCCAACCCCGCACCGTTCCCTGGTGGAATAGCGAGCTGTCTCTCCTCAAAAAAGACAAAATAAAAAAAATGAAGGAAACTCAATAGAGAATTTAACACACATAACATTTTGGAGTATATAACATCAGTTGCAAAATTCAAAGGATCCATCAGAGAAGCCAAAAAAAACAGTATTAAACAATTTACCTCCGACATCAATCCATACTCAAACCCAAATAAAACATGGGCAAACATCAAAAGACTATGTGGGTTATACCCCCAAAAAACCATTCACTGCCTAAATAACCCTACTCCTACAATCGACTCACGAGAAATCGCTAACTCCTTTGGTCAAACCTGGTCAGAAGAAGCCGGCGATCACAACTTCTCCACTACTTTCCGTCTCAACAAAGAACTTTTTAATCCAACCCCAAGCTACATCCCTACCAAAACGGCAATAGAAATCGAAAAGGATATAACTTTCATAGAATTCTCCTCAGCCCTTAGCACACTGAAAGGTAGAACTCCAGGTCACGACCGCATATCTTACTGCTTGATTAAAAACTTGCCCAATACAGAATTATTAACCTCTACAATGAAATACTCTCTTCACATATCTCCCAATCATTTAAACTCAGCCTGGTCCTACCCATCTTGAAAACAAATACCCACAGCTGACATAAAATCTTACAGACCCATCTCTCTGAACAGCCTAGCCAAAATCCTCGACAAAATAATTGCAAAGAGGTTGTGGTGGTTCGTTTTAAACAACGATATCATTCACAACAGCCAATTCGGCTTTAAAAGAGGCAAATCTGTACTAGACAGTCTACTTTATGTAGACCACCTAGCCTCCAGATCCATTGCCCTCAAAAAATACCTAACAATTATATCACTCGACTTCACTAAGGCCTTCGACAAAATTGGCATACCCTCAGTCATACATCAACTACACGTATGGAAACTTCATGGCAAACAGAAAAATAATAGTCAAAACCGACACCTATCTCTCCAATACCTTCCCCCTTAACAATGGGATTCCGCAAGGTTCACCAATCTCTGTCCCTCTATTCCTCATAGCATACAAATTCCTTACCAACATCTATCCCCAGAGAAATTAAGTTCTGCGCTTACGCAGACGACTTTCATCTCCTTATAAAACACAACAAACTCAAAAACCCCACAACGAACTTAACAGACACCTTTAACCAAATTGACGACTGGTGCACTCACTCAGGCTCAGTCCTTTCCAAAGACAAATGCCAGATACTTCATATCTGCCGGAAACACAACTACAACGCTAAGATAATAACACTCCTGACACACCACTATACCAACCACCGATACTTTCAAAATACTGGGACTCACAACAGATACAAATGGAACTCACACATATCAAAGTTAAAAGCCGATCTTTTCAAGCCATTAGGCATAGTTAAACACCTTTCTTCCCACAAATACAACACCAACACCGCTTCTCTCATCCAAGTCATAAAATCACTTATTATTCCCAAGATAGACTACATCCCTCCAATTTATGGACACGCACCCAAATCACAAATTAACAAAATTAAAACTTCCCTTAATTCAGCAATAAGAGTAGCCTTATGATCCACGCAAATAAACAACCTTCTAATAGAAGCCAACATAGAACACAAACGAGACTTTTTAACTGGAAAACTAGCCAAAAGCCTTTTAAAATCCAATGACACTCCCCTAAAAAGCTTACTAAATCGACTAAAAGACACCGTAGATACTACAGCACAATAAACCGCGTAATACATTCATCCAAAATCAACTCAATTCCTTACCTCCCAATCAAAAACAATAAATGCAAAACATTTAACACCGAAGGCATTATTAAAGCAACCAACACCACCCTATATAAATACAATAAAAATACAACACCACCAACCATTTTCCATTAACTCTTTCGCACCCTCAAATCCTCGTATCCCAACCATAACTTCGTCTCTACCGACGGCTCCAAATCTGGAGGCATAACAACCTTCAGCATCACAACCGAAAAAAATAAGATCAAACTGGGTCTCCTGCCTCTCTATTCCTCAGTTCTTTCGAGTGAGATATTAGCAATTCAGGAAGCCATAAAATTAAAGATTCCAAGCAAACATGTTATATGCACAGACTCCCTCTCCTCCATCTCCTCGATCACCATCCATAACAACCATTCGCACTATTCCACCTCAGTCAGAAACCTAGTCACCAAACACTTCATAAAAAACTCTCTTGGACTCGAAGGTAATGAAAACGCAGACGAGGCAGCTAAACTGGCCTCTAAATTTCCATTAACCGTCACTGCCAACAACAACTCCAATGGCATTACTCACTTCTTAAAAAAGAGCTAAAGGATAAACAAACAAACATTCTTAGTTCAACATCTAACTGGTATCAACAAATTGCTAAATTATCCACGTCCAACTCCCCCATAAAAACTCTCCTTTGAGCAGGAGGCAACAAATAATAATAAACAGACTTAGACTAGGACACACAATCTTAACCAATGCCCACTTCCTTGACACTTCCAAAAACAATTTGTGCCTATTTTGTAACAATGCACGCATAAATATTCAACATATAATATGTTCTTGTCCCTCCGATCGCAATCCTTCCAAATCCTTCCACAACCTCGATCCCATCCTATCTATAGCTAACCCCACAATCGACAACATCAACATCATCTTAAACTTTCTGATCAAATCGCAAATCATTAATAAAATATAATTCAAATAAAATAAAAATTGAAAGAACAAAAAAAAATATTATAAATAAAACTTCGGCAAGCCGAAGTTTGTATACCCTTGCAGTTCTAGTTATTAAATTTAATTCGAATTTCTTAAAAATGCAAAAAATGTTATTCCCAATAGTATAAGATAATATGTCACAAAACACGGAAGCTATAATTTGTTTCATATTATTTTTCCACCAATTTTCCGATCGTTCCTATGGCAGCCATATGATATAGTCGTCCGATTTCGATAAAATTAAATTTGAAATTCAGAACTAATCAAAAAATGTTATTACCAAGCGTAGGAGGTTATATGTTAAAAAACACCAAAGATATAATTTTTTTATAGTTTTTTTCCGATTATTCCTATGGGAGCTATAAGATATAGTTGTCCGATCCAGCTGGGTCCGACTTATATACTACCTGCAAAACAAATAAGACTTTTGGGAAAGTTTCGGCCCGATAGCTTTAAAGCTGAAAAACTAGCTTGCGTAGAATCGGACGCACAGACGGGCAGACGGACATGGCTAGATCGACTCGTCTAGTGATGCTGATCAAGAATATACAAATTATAAGAATCTGGTTGTTAACTTATTTGTTCTTTATTTACCATACGCCCGTTAGGGCATAGGTTTTATTTATAAGTTTATACAGAGCTATTACTCTGGAGTACCAATTAAGTGCCGTGATCGACTATGGTAATTGGATGCAGATGACCTGGGAGCGTGTAGCAGTGCGCAATAGCCCCAGAGACTATTTGTTGGGCGCAGGTGCCATTTTGGAGCTCCCTGCAAAAGGTGGCGCCGACTGTCGTCTTGCAGAAGCCGATGTTGAGGTTTCGTTTTGGGCATTCAGCGACTAGGTTTCCACTTTCGAAGTCCAGGATCTTTTTCTGGTGCTGAACTGGATATACTGTTATCTTCTTACATATAAATTTAGGACTAGGGAATTTAATGAGAAAATGTAAAATTTCGGAATTTTGAAAAACAGTAATACTAGATACTTCTAATAATTCTATCAAACTAACGTCAATAGGCTGTCTGTCCCTGAATTCGCCAATATCGGAACTATCCAGAACCGCTGGACTTACGATGTTTAATTTTGCTAGGGTTAAGCCCATTAAAATGTTTTCTAGATCCGTGATTACAATTCTATTTTTTGCTAGAATAATTTCCAAAAGGTGGGTTTCTTTATCTGTTTTAAATTTTTGGACTTGGTTCATCGCATTTGCGAGTTCATTTAGACGTTTCTGAAATTTGATATTTAATTCTGTTTGTCCTTCATCTGTTCTCATTAGTTGTTCTTGATTGAATTTTATTCGCTCCCAGTCGTTAAAGTCGGGTGTGCCGGCAATAACTTTCAGTGCTGTCCCGATTAGGTTAATACTCCTAGCGGCCCTATGGTGGATCAAGGTAGTTACCAACTTGCGAATATTTGTAAGGTCCGTCATAATAACTGGTGTCCTGTGGTCCTCTGTAAATGTCCTCGTCATTGCTTCCGTCTGGTCGGCGTAGTCTTCGTAAGTCGTCATGTTCGTTGAGTGCTGTAGGTATCCGTAGGACTCCCAGATGACAATTTCATTGTCCTCTATCGGGGTATAGTCTGCGTTCATGTAGTCGTTTAATTTTACTGTCGCGTCCGTCCTGACAGTCGTAAGTACGAAAACTAAGATAAGTTTTCCTAACCAAGAAAGATATAAAGAATAGAAAAAGAGGCCGGTAATCTCGCGAAGATGGTTAGCGTAGATTGTCCTTGTGGACCACCCTCCCCTCAATTTGCACCGTGGTCCCCAGGTCCGCCTCAATGATTTTTTCCGAACACAGAGGCGAAAGCTTGTTTCCTAGGCGTTTGTTGGCTTTTAGGAAGACCTTTTCGCCAGCTAGATAGTCTCTATTGGTCCTATCTTTGTTAACATAATCAAGCGTTTTTTTCTGAGCCTGCTGAATTTTTTGACTAATTCTCATTTCGAAATCTGCGGATTTTGAGTGAACAATCACATTAGTAACCGAGTGGATTGTATTGTTATATTTGTTGGTTGCCAAAAGAATAAGTTCAGTCGTATCGTTTAAGTTGCCTTCTAGTTTCAAGCATCTGGCTATTTCTGCCAGGGTGCTGTGAAACCTTTCTACCTGACCGTTTGAGGTGCTATGCAAAGGCGGGGCGTTGGCAATGGTGATATTGAAATGATTCAGGAGAATCGATTTAATTGTTTCAGAGTTTCACAATAAATTGTTTTAATTTTTGGAAAGAAATTATCTGTAACAAGAAAGGAAGTTAGCTTCGGCAAGCCGAAGCTTATATACCCTTGCAGCTATAATTATTATATTAAAAAAACACAAAAAATGATATTCCCAATAGTATAAGATAATATGTCAAAAAACACCGATGCTATAATTTGTTTCATATTATTTTCCTACCAATTTTCCGATCGTTCCTATGGCAGCTACATGATATAGTCGTCCGATTTTGATAAAATTAAATTCAAAATTCAGAACTAATTAAAAAATGTTATTTCCAATCCTAGAAGGTTATATGTTAAAAAACACCGAAGCTATAATTTGTTTCATATTATTTTCCTACCAATTTTCCGATCGTTCCTATGGCAGCTATATGATATAGTCTTCCGATTTTGATAAAATTAAGTTCGAAATTCAGAACTAATTAAAAAATGTTATTTCCAAGCGTTGGAGGTTATATGTTGAAAAACACCGAAGCTATAATTTTTTTCATATTATTTTTCCACAAATTTTCCGATCGTTCCTATGGCAGCTATATGATATAGTCGTCCGATTTCGATAAAATTTAATTCAAAATTCCAAACTAATTAAAAAATGTTAGTTCCAAGCTTAGGAGGTTATATGCTAAAAAACACCTAAGATATAATTTTTTTAAATTTTTTTGTCCGATTATTCCTATGGGAGCTATAGCATATAGTTGTCCGATCCGGCTGGTTCCGACTTATATACTACCTGCAAAAGATATAAGACTTTTGGGAAAGTTTCAGCCCGATAGCTTTAAAACTGAGAGACAAGTTTGGGTAGAAACGGACGGACAGACGGACAGACGGACATGGCTAGATCGAACCGTCTAGTCATGCTGATCAAGAATATATATACTTTATGGGGTCGGAAACGTCTCCTTCACTGCGTTGCAAACTTCTGACTGAAATCAATATACCCTCTGCAAGGGCATAATAAAGGAGATTTTACATCCACTATGGCCCTCGATGCGATGGCCTGCACTGTGGCGAATTTAGAGAATTTATCGATGCATGTAAGAAAAAGAGTTCCGTCTGTTGAAAAAATGTCGATGTGAAGGATTTCCCCCACAAAAAAAGGTATCGGTGTTTCCGCTACCACTTGTTTTGATGGATGGCGCTTGTATTTTGCCATTGAACAGGTCTTGCAATTCAAGGTTGTCTCTGTTGCTAGCCGAAGCATTTTAGGGAAAAAGTAGTCCCTTAAGATTTGTTTCACGTTTTCTTGTGCTGCTCGGTGAGCCCTGTTGTGTTCTGCTATGACAATTTCTCTTTGCTCGGTTATATCTGTTATGTCCTGCACGAAGCTCTTCGTATATTTGAATGAAGTGCTTGGGAACAATTCAACTAGTCGGTGTTGGATAAATGCCAATATCGGTAGGGAACAATGTATTGCGTTTACCACCTCAGCATTGACTACATCTTGTAAAGGGCTAAGCAAATTTTCTCGGTTAGAAATTTTTATTATGTGTCTCACCTTGCTTCTAAACAGAATAAATGTGTCTACCGAGGAGCTGTTTCCTTCTTCAATTATTATCTGATTTCTGAAACAGTTTATTGGGTTGTCCGTCGTGTCTATGGTGTATGTTAAAGATTGTTCGCTGTGTATGGTTGCTATATCTGATTCTATTTCGTCTTCTAAAACGTTTATGTTTTGGCGGGACAACGCGTCCGCCACATGGTTTTTCTTGCCAGGTTTATAAACTAATTTGGCGCCGTGATCGTCGATAATCCCCTTCCAGCGCTTTAGTTTCGCGTTAGGGTTTTTGTCCGAAACGGCAAAGGTAAGTGGCTGATGATCGGTAAAGATCTGCAAGCCTTTTACTCCGTACAAGTAATTTCGGAGGTTTTTCAGTGCCCAAACTATAGCGAGGAGCTCTCGCTCGTTGATCGCATAATTTTTTTCGTTGTCTCGTAGGGCACGTGAAATCATTGTGATTGGGCGGCCATCTTGAGATAGTACCGCTCCCAGACCAAAACCTGAAGCATCTGTTGTCAAATCGAATGGTCTCTTGAAGTCCGGGTAGGAAAGCAGAACGTCTTCTGATGCCAAGATTTCTCTCAGCCTGTCAAACGTTTCTCTCTGTTCCTTGGTCATATCGACGTCAACTTTTCTTGACTGATATTTGCTAGTTTTACCATTATCTCCCTTAAGGATGCTTGTTAAGGGCCTTGCGATTGCCGCGAAGTTTTTTATGAAGCACCTATAATAGCTTGCTAGTCCCAGGAAGGATCTGAGTTCGTAAAGCGTTTTTGGTGGGGGAAATTGTCTTATTGCCTTGACCTTTTCAGGTGAGGTTCGTAGCCCCCCTTGAGACACTATGAACCCCAAGTATTCAACGCTCTTTTTAAAGAACTTTGACTTTTTTGGGATACTCTCATGCCTGCCTCTAAAAGTTTTGTTAAGACCCAGTCCACGTCCTTAACATGATCTTCTTTTGTCTTGGAGAATATTATGACATCATCGACATACACGTAGCATATCTTTGAAATTCCTTCTCGTAGGACATCGTCGATGGCCCTTTGGAAAATGCTTGGGGCATTCTTAAGTCCAAATGGCAATCTACAGAATTCGTACTTGCCGTCGTTTATTAAAAAAGCTGTCTTTTCTCTGTCCTTTTCTGCCAGCTCTATCTGATGAAAGCCTGACTTGAGGTCAAGAGTCGTAAAAAATTTCGACTCGCCCATACTCGACAGTATTGTCGAAATGGTAGGGATAGGGTATCTATCGTCTTAGTTAGTTTCCTAAAGTCGATAACCAATCTCTTCTTTTTAACCCCATTTTGGTCGGTTCCTTTTTTATCTACAACCCAGGTATGGTTGTTATATGGGGATTTGGATGGCCTTATTACGCCGTCCGCAAGAAGTTGTTTAACCTCTGCATTGACGAATTCAGTTACACCCATGGGATGCGGGTATGACCTAGAGTACACCGGCTCCCCATCCGTTTTAATCGTGGCTAATGTGTTTATGTTGAAAGGTAGGGCCTCGTCCGGGTCGGCGAAAGCTTTATGATTTTTTACAATCATTTTATCGAAAGTGATTTTAATTGCCGGAGGAACGTCTTCGTCATCGATTTTTATGAAGTTAACGTTTTCCGTTTTAGTAAACTGGACTTTTTCAGTTCCTTTGCTAGTGTGTAGAACATTTCCGGTAAAATAGAGTTTCGCATTCACCTGTTTAAGTAAGTCGAGTCCGATAATGCCGTTAAAGTCTTTAAGGTCGTTAAGAATGAAAAAGGGAGTTTTTACGTTGAACACTGAAAGTAGACATTTTTTATTTATTTTAGTAAAGTCGTGGATCGACTTTACTGTAAAGGGTTTATCTGCTGCCACGATGCCTTTCAGCCCCGGGAGTGGAGTAATGTAATTTTTAGAGGTGCCTGTGTCGAGTAATAGTTTTATTTCTTTTCCTGCCACCGTACGTGTAATGTAAGGAAGCAGGGATTTTACCCTAAAAAATTGCAGGAGTCTTCCTCATCTAGCTCGTCTTCTATCTCTGTGACGCTCGCTTGCGCGACGGAGTCATATTCTTCATCGTCGGTTTTTTTTCCGGCTTGAAGTTAATTTTTTGGTGAGACCGCGGCGACCCCTTTTGCCACGCCGTGGGCTGCCTGAACCTGGAGGAGGTGTCGACCTCCATTGGTTCTGGCGCTGGCTGACCTTGACCTGTGTTACTATGTGGTCTTTGTTTAAAAGAACCACCCTTATTATTTCCTCCCCCTTGGGTCCTGACAAAGTGAGGGTTCTTTTTAATCGCCCCCTGGCTTTGGTTTTGTTCGTAGCTTCTCCAACCTGCCTGTCGCTGGTTGTTGGGCCTATAAATTTTTTCTTCGTTATGGCGGGCAAAGGTGGCCGCGAAAGCGCTTCTATCATTACTTGACTCAGCCTCTTGAGCTAATGCCAAGGCTGATGGTAAATCTTTCGGTTGTGCCGGAAAAACGGCAATTTTTAATGACTTTTTTAAGCCGGATATGAACGCATGTAAAGCGCCATCTCTGTGCTGTTCGTTTAGAACAGCCGCTGTGGCTGCGTCGTGAGTCAGGATAGTTTTGTTTGTTAGAAGCGTTAGCTTCCGTTCGATCTCGTCATAGTATTTAAGAAGGGGCAATTCTTCCTGTCTTGATAAACTCAACTCTTGTTTGATTACGTGTACCGGAGTTTTATCCGCATAAGTAAAATCTAACCTTGCCAGTATGGCATGAAAATTGAACACTGTGTTAAAAGAGGCTAATACAGCCGCTGCTGGGCCTCGTACCTTATTTTTAAGTATTCCTACAGCTTGGTAATGTCGGCTGCTGCCTTCGTATGGCTCAAATACCTTATATGCTGCAGTAGCAGCCTGCCTCCAGGAGACGTAATTTTCCTGTTTCCCGTCGAATTCCGGGACAGATTTTACCATGTCCAGGGGTTCGCTACATTCTTTCCCCGGTTCTATTTTTATTTCTAGGAAAGTCTGAATTTTCGGAGTTTTATCCTTAAGTGAGCATAACTCCCCCATAATTATAGCTAATTTTTCATCAAATAACTCCTGCTGCCTTTGGAGCGCAGAAGCTATGGCAGCCTCCATGCTCGCAATCTGTTCTGCTTGCATTTTTATACCCGTTACTCGTAGAGTAAAAGGGTATACTAGATTCGTCGGAAAGTATGTAACAGGCAAAAGGAAGCGTTTCCGACCCCATAAAGTATATATATTCTTGATCAGGATCACTAGCCGAGTCGATCTAGCCATGTCCGTCTGTCCGTCTGTCTGTCCGTCCGGATGAACGCTGAGATCTCGGAAACTATGAGAGCTATTTGTTGAGATTTGGCGTGCAGATTCCTGAGCTTCTTACGCAGCACAAGTTTGTCTCAGTAGAGTGCCACGCCCACTTTAACGCCCACAGACCGCCCACAAACTTCAAAAAATTGTAACTATGAACGTGGATATCGCGGAAACTATCAAAGATAGAGAATCGGGATCTCAGATTTAGATTCTGTAGCTTTGTACGCAGCCCAATTTTGTCACGCGAATATGCCACGCCCACTATAACGCCCACAAACCGCCCAAACCTGTGGCGCCCACAATTGTTATGCTAGATGAAAAATTTTAACTGAAATGTATTGATCTCGTCAATACCTATCGATTGATCCAAAAACAAATTTGCCACGCCCACTCTAACGCCCAGAACGCTTAGATCTGTCTACCGCCGGTAGGTGGCGTATTTAAATCTCGCTTTGCTGCTTGCATATCTCCATTTCCCTTTGGTCCCTTAAGCTGAGTAACGGGTATCTGATAGTCGAGGTACTCGACTATAGCGTTCTTCCTTGTTTTTTTGTTCTGATTTTCTGGGTTTTTAAAGCTAAGAACACTGTCTCGGATGTGTGGTACCCTGCTGGTCGAAGGGTAACAATCTACTTCAGATTGGTTCTGTTCTGATTTCTGCCTTTCTACTCTAGTTTTCAAAAGTTTTTTATATTCTTCTAGAATTTCTTCGTCCGATGAGACGTTGTCGTTGTTCCTATACATGAGTCAGTAATAAAATAATTTTGGATGCTATAAAATTCAATCAAGGGTTTGTAAAAATTTCCTTTCTAGTATTTGTTATTTTTTCACAACGAAAATTAAATATCAAAATAAATGTTTTATTATTGAGAATTCAATAAAATTTTATTGACCATTTTTCGTCCAGTATTTTTCGCAACGAAAATTAAGAATCAGAAATAAGTTTTTTTATTATTAAAAAATTTTAATTTTCCCAAATATGGTTGGTGTGTTTTATTTTTTGCATAATTTAACACGAGAAAGTTTTTAATTTACTCAATTTTAAATCTCGACAAAATTTATTTTTCGAATATTTGTACTGGCGAACACTCATGACAAAAAGCCTACTCACATGTTCATATATTTATTTTGTCGTCGAAAAGCCGTCGGTACTGTTGCTACCGTCGCCGTTATCTCTGCCGCTGCCGCTGCCGTTGTCGCTGCCGCTGCCGTTGTCGCTGCCGCTGTCGTTGTCGCTGCCGCTGCCGTTGTTGCTGCCGCTGCCGTTGTCGCTGCCGCTGCCGTTGTCGCTGCCGCTGCCGTTGTCGCCGCCGCCGCCGTTTTCGCTGCCGCTTTTTGTTTTAAAAGTTTATGAATTTTTATTTAAATTTTCGTTTAGACGAATTTATTATTATTTTGTTTTGTGCCAGTTCTTGGCTGCACTTTAATTATTTCTTCACTGCAATTTACTTGCACCGAATAATTTTAATTCGAATTTCCGTTTGGACGAATTTATTATTTTGTTTTGTGCCAGTTCTTGGCTGCACTTTAACTTTATTTTCACTGCGATTTACTTGCACCGGATAATTTTTATTCGAATTTCCGTTTGGACGAATTTACTATTATTTTGTTTTGTGCCAGTTCTTGGCTGCACTTTAACTTTATTTTTACTGCAATTTACTTGCACCGGATCGTGTGATTCGAGTCGTTGGGCGACAATTATAAGAATCTGGTTGTTAATTTATTTGTTCTTTATTTACCATACTCCCGTTAGGGCATAGGTTTTATTTATAAGTTTATACAGAGCTATTACTCTGGAGTACCAATTAAGACTAACTTAAAACTCCTAACCAGCTGCAGCTCGAGGCCTTTGTCTTCCTGCAGCGCTGTCGCCAAGGTGCCGGGTCATCATTTTTGTCCCGGCCCGTGGCGATCACTCGCTCCGCGAGTGCTCCAGTCTGGCTCCGGGCAATTGCACTCGGAGCGCGCGGTCAGCTATTTCTTCAATGCGCGTGCAGGCCACCGGATATGGCCTGCAACTCTGCAGTTTCTCTCCGTGAGAACTGCCTGCGTTAACTTACATACTTTATGGGGTCGGAAAAGTCTCCTTCACTGCGTTGCAAATTTCTGACTGAAATCATAACACCCTCTGTTAGGGTATGAATCATAAAAAATGTAAGGAAACTGATTTTTGAAAAATTCTTTTTGTTGTTACTAATATTTTTGTTTGGAGACACTTTTTGCATTAAAAAATTTACGTTTTCAAGACGAGGAAAAAAGTTTAAATAGTAAATTCTTAAATTATTTTTTTCAATAAGTACTGAATGGGTTAAGAAAAGTATCGTATCATTCAAACGGCATTTAAATTACCTTTCCATTGATGCCAATGTTTACAAGAAGTAAGTTCAAGTTATGAGTATATTTAACAATTGTAAGTATATTTATTATTTTGTATATTTATTATTCTGGCGCTTTAAACGTGGAGCAAGAATTGTTATAGCAAGCAATTCAACGGGCACGCCACAATCAAAAATATGTAGTTGTTGAAATGTTACTGTCATCAATCATTAATACGCATTTTCGGATTAACTAGTTGTAAATATTCTAAAATCGGCTGTGGAAAATTTTTCATTTGATTCAACTTGTGAGAAACCGAAAATCAATGAAAAAAACCTTTTTATCCGAGGGTAGGCAAGGAGTATTGGATCATTATTTTTAGTTACATAAACATCGTTTCCATGCCAATTTCAGATCATTAAAGACTAGTAGGAGAACTTTTTGGAACATATATTTGACACTTGGCAGGTTGACACCATCCGGTCAAGTAACATTTTCAACAAGCAGTGGAATAAACTTGTTTTGGAAGTTTTTTGGTGTTAGTCGTATTTCACTGCTCAAGTTTCTGCAGTCAGTGGACTACAATTTTTTTCGTCTCATCCAGTTATTTCTCCGATTCCAAATAATAATTTATATGCTGCAAGACAGCAAAGGATAAGATGATAGGTGTTAATAAACCTTCTTCGGCCGTGCTAACCAGTTAAAATATTGCTACAATTTACTTCCCAACTTGGGGTTACGAAAAAAAAAAAAAAATTTGGAATCTGACATTTAAAAACAAAAGAAGAAAAAGAAACAGCAAGAAAAAGGTTACCATACAATATCCTGTTAGTTAGGCAGGGTCCCCAAAAGCTTAAAATAAATATTTATCATTTATACATTATTATTTATAGTTTATTTAGACAGAAGCATACTGAAATTGAGTCCTTGAAAAACGGTAGGACAGTGTTAGAAAACATATCAAAATAACGTTATTCCAGTACCCTCAGAAATGCCAGTATCGCGCAGTTGTGAAAATAACGTTGTAAGAAATTCTGGAAACACAGAAAGTCTAGAGTGTTATCTTTGCTTACAGATAATCGACATAACTGTTGACAACCGGGTGTGGTCACACGTTTCACAGAGCTTGTGTCAGTGGATAGGCCATAGAAAAGTTTGTCCTGTATGCTCGACTTCCTTTCAGACCTCTACAAGTAGTTTGCTTAAAGAATCAAGAGGAGGGTTAGTTAAGTCTGTGTTCAATCCAGAAATGCCAGTTAGTACGAGAGAATATCAAATTCCGGACCTGGACTTTTCAAGAAACGCGTTCCAAAATGCAGCCGGCCCGGAAGGTTTAGGAGCAGGTGTTCTAACCCCAGTGGATGGCAACTCATCTGAGAAGATGGATGTCAACGCAGGTCAGGAAAGTCAAAGTCCATCCCCATCTTTGCATCAGCTCTAACAAACAATAGCGGTTGCTATGGCATCCGCATCGCTAATACAGGCCGAGGTTCTAACCAATACCTCACTTAAACAGGCAGAGCTACTGTCCAAAACCATATCAACACGGTTTCCCTACCACCTCAGATGAGAAACGGTAGTCGGGAACCTTCACCACAATTAATTTCGCAACCAGCACCATTCGAAGACTCAACCGAAATAGGATATAGGGCCAGGATCTTAGCCTGGTTTGATGGAACTGTCGAGGCGACGGGCACCGGCACCAGGACTGCGTTGATGATAGACGAGTATTCTGCTATGGTTGTGGCCAAGCGGCCGACTTGCCAGAAGTGTAACGCACCACCAACACGTATTAACTAAAACCAAGACTATCTCACAACATTCGTATGTAGGCAACTTTTCACATTCTCCGGTAGTTACAAACGAGGCCAGCAGTAAGGAGTTGACAGGCTTATCGAACCAAAATATTCGATCCAAAGAGCGAAAAGGAGATTACACAAAACGGCTAGAGCAAGAAAAGAAAAAAAAATCTTACAAAAATCTCATTTTCCGTTAAAATCTATTTCGGCCGATGTTCGAACGGCCGGAGGCCAAAACCAAAAAGTTTAAGGATCAAAATAGGTTGATAACGTTATATATAGTTCCGTCACTAGTACAACCCTTATATCTAGGTATACATTTCTGGAAAGAATTTGGATTGCTACCCGACTCGCTGGTAGAAGAGAAGACAGGCGAAGGCGAGATAAACAATTGAGATGAGTTAGAAATGCCCGAGCGTCAGAGACCATGGTCTGAAAAGCAATTCTTAGAGCTTAAAATAACTATTAAAAGCCAATTAAGCAGCGGCACTATCCCGTGTCACCGGCCATAGGAAAGCTAACGTACCAGGAACTCGGCCGTATGCTGGCCCTAGGAGTCATTGAGGAGTCAAACAGTGCTTGGTCTTCTCCAGTAGTTCTAGTAAGGAAGCCAGGCAAAGTTAGGCTGTGCATTAGGGTGGTCCAAAAAATGAAAACTAGTTCTCACCAATTTACATGGTATATTAAGGTCTGTAAAAAATGTAAGCAAAAATATACAAAAATTTTGTTGAGACTTAGACATTGCGAATCGTCCTCAAAGTTTGCTTTAATATAACTCATACGACATGTGTTCCAGCCAGACCTTTTTTGGAAAAAACGATTTCCCACCCCCAACTTTGTCAACATTTTAAACTCAGTCAATATTTGTAAAAAATTGACAATTCCGAAATGTTTTTGGTTGGACATCTAAAATCCGAATTTTACACAACGTATTTACAACCTTAGAGATCCGTATTATCTTGTGTCCTCTATAGGACTAGATTTTCCGGAAAAACTTTGTTGCAAAGCGCCAAAGATGTAACACAAATGCTAGTTACCATTTGGAGTCAAAGGGGTATTCCAGTCCGACCTCACCATCATATTATTAAATCCATATCGCGGCTTCACAAAGATAATTTTCGCCTAAAAAAAATGTTAATTTAAAAGGAGAGCCTTCTTTGCCCTTCCTCATTTGGGTATATAAGTGTTTACAGAAGGTCCATTTATGAACGTTTTTTTCTAAAATAAATAAAACTATTTGCGAAATGTTTTAAATGACTTATTATGCAACTCGAGGATTTTAATACCTTATTGTCAATATTTTCAAAAATTAAATCCAATTCCATCTTGTACGACCATGAAAATTCTGGTTTCAGCAACTAGTAAAGTTTTTCAATTTGTAAAGCTTTCAAAGTAGTTCGGAAAGGTGACAAACGAATTTGAGAAATAAAACCAAGTCAAGGCCACCCATATGAAAATAATATATTTGATCAAGGGCAACATTGAGTATGAGTTATAAACTTTGAAACCAATTCGCAGACCTTAAAACGAGTTTTTTTAAAAAAATTTCTTTTGGTATACATTAAATACCTCAAAGCGCACCGTATAAGCGGGTTAGAGTAGGACCTTAAACATGTCCATACAAATGTGGACCGCCCTACTGTGCATAGATAGTAGGCGAGTTAATGAGGTAACCCGCAAGGATGCATACCCTATGCCATTTATAGATGGGATTTTAGGTCGGCTCCCAAAGGCAGAATATATCTCGAGCCTGGATCTCAAGGATGCCTATTGGCAAATACCCTTTGAGTCAGGATCGAGGGACAGAACGGCTTTTACAGTACCAGGACGAGCACTGTATCACTTCACCGTAATGCCGTTTGGTTTAAGCAATGCGCCTTCCACAATGTCCAAGCTGATGGATCGTATTATAGGCCAACTTAAGGAACGAGGTGTTCATCTATTTGGACGACCTCTTTATTATTTCTGATATGTTCCAGCGTTATATTAGCGTCCTTCTGGAGTTGGCAGATAAACTTTAAGAGGCAGGGTTAACAATTAATTTGCAAAAATGTAGATTTTGCGTACCCGAGGTCCATTACCTAGGTCATATAGCGAGCTACGGAACCATTAGCATGGATTCAGCAAAAATTGAGGTGATTAAAGACTATTGATATATTGATATATTGATATATTGATATATTGATATATTGATATATTGATATATTGATATATTGATATATTGATATATTGATATATTGATATATTGATATATTGATATATTGATATATTGATATATTGATATATTGATATATTGATATATTGATATATTGATATATTGATATATTGATATATTGATATATTGATATATTGATATATTGATATATTGATATATTGATATATTGATATATTGATATATTGATATATTGATATATTGATATATTGATATATTGATATATTGATATATTGATATATTGATATATTGATATATTGATATATTGATATATTGATATATTGATATATTGATATATTGATATATTGATATATTGATATATTGATATATTGATATATTGATATATTGATATATTGATATATTGATATATTGATATATTGATATATTGATATATTGATATATTGATATATTGATATATTGATATATTGATATATTGATATATTGATATATTGATATATTGATATATTGATATATTGATATATTGATATATTGATATATTGATATATTGATATATTGATATATTGATATATTGATATATTGATATATTGATATATTGATATATTGATATATTGATATATTGATATATTGATATATTGATATATTGATATATTGATATATTGATATATTGATATATTGATATATTGATATATTGATATATTGATATATTGATATATTGATATATTGATATATTGATATATTGATATATTGATATATTGATATATTGATATATTGATATATTGATATATTGATATATTGATATATTGATATATTGATATATTGATATATTGATATATTGATATATTGATATATTGATATATTGATATATTGATATATTGATATATTGATATATTGATATATTGATATATTGATATATTGATATATTGATATATTGATATATTGATATATTGATATATTGATATATTGATATATTGATATATTGATATATTGATATATTGATATATTGATATATTGATATATTGATATATTGATATATTGATATATTGATATATTGATATATTGATATATTGATATATTGATATATTGATATATTGATATATTGATATATTGATATATTGATATATTGATATATTGATATATTGATATATTGATATATTGATATATTGATATATTGATATATTGATATATTGATATATTGATATATTGATATATTGATATATTGATATATTGATATATTGATATATTGATATATTGATATATTGATATATTGATATATTGATATATTGATATATTGATATATTGATATATTGATATATTGATATATTGATATATTGATATATTGATATATTGATATATTGATATATTGATATATTGATATATTGATATATTGATATATTGATATATTGATATATTGATATATTGATATATTGATATATTGATATATTGATATATTGATATATTGATATATTGATATATTGATATATTGATATATTGATATATTGATATATTGATATATTGATATATTGATATATTGATATATTGATATATTGATATATTGATATATTGATATATTGATATATTGATATATTGATATATTGATATATTGATATATTGATATATTGATATATTGATATATTGATATATTGATATATTGATATATTGATATATTGATATATTGATATATTGATATATTGATATATTGATATATTGATATATTGATATATTGATATATTGATATATTGATATATTGATATATTGATATATTGATATATTGATATATTGATATATTGATATATTGATATATTGATATATTGATATATTGATATATTGATATATTGATATATTGATATATTGATATATTGATATATTGATATATTGATATATTGATATATTGATATATTGATATATTGATATATTGATATATTGATATATTGATATATTGATATATTGATATATTGATATATTGATATATTGATATATTGATATATTGATATATTGATATATTGATATATTGATATATTGATATATTGATATATTGATATATTGATATATTGATATATTGATATATTGATATATTGATATATTGATATATTGATATATTGATATATTGATATATTGATATATTGATATATTGATATATTGATATATTGATATATTGATATATTGATATATTGATATATTGATATATTGATATATTGATATATTGATATATTGATATATTGATATATTGATATATTGATATATTGATATATTGATATATTGATATATTGATATATTGATATATTGATATATTGATATATTGATATATTGATATATTGATATATTGATATATTGATATATTGATATATTGATATATTGATATATTGATATATTGATATATTGATATATTGATATATTGATATATTGATATATTGATATATTGATATATTGATATATTGATATATTGATATATTGATATATTGATATATTGATATATTGATATATTGATATATTGATATATTGATATATTGATATATTGATATATTGATATATTGATATATTGATATATTGATATATTGATATATTGATATATTGATATATTGATATATTGATATATTGATATATTGATATATTGATATATTGATATATTGATATATTGATATATTGATATATTGATATATTGATATATTGATATATTGATATATTGATATATTGATATATTGATATATTGATATATTGATATATTGATATATTGATATATTGATATATTGATATATTGATATATTGATATATTGATATATTGATATATTGATATATTGATATATTGATATATTGATATATTGATATATTGATATATTGATATATTGATATATTGATATATTGATATATTGATATATTGATATATTGATATATTGATATATTGATATATTGATATATTGATATATTGATATATTGATATATTGATATATTGATATATTGATATATTGATATATTGATATATTGATATATTGATATATTGATATATTGATATATTGATATATTGATATATTGATATATTGATATATTGATATATTGATATATTGATATATTGATATATTGATATATTGATATATTGATATATTGATATATTGATATATTGATATATTGATATATTGATATATTGATATATTGATATATTGATATATTGATATATTGATATATTGATATATTGATATATTGATATATTGATATATTGATATATTGATATATTGATATATTGATATATTGATATATTGATATATTGATATATTGATATATTGATATATATGATATATTGATATATTGATATATTGATATATTGATATATTGATATATATATATATATTGATATATTGATATATTGATATATTGATATATTGATATATTGATATATTGATATATTGATATATTGATATATTGATATATTGATATATTGATATATTGATATATTGATATATTGATATATTGATATATTGATATATTGATATATTGATACATTGATATATTGATATATTGATATATTGATATATTGATATATTGATATATTGATATATTGATATATTGATATATTGATATATTGATATATTGATATATTGATATATTGATATATTGATATATTGTTATATTGATATATTGATATATTGATATATTGATATATTGATATATTGATATATTGATATATTGATATATTGATATATTGATATATTGATATATTGATATATTGATATATTGATATATTGATATATTGATATATTGATATATTGATATATTGATATATTGATATATTGATATATTGATATATTGATATATTGATATATTGATATATTGATATATTGATATATTGATATATTGATATATTGATATATTGATATATTGATATATTGATATATTGATATATTGATATATTGATATATTGATATATTGATATATTGATATATTGATATATTGATATATTGATATATTGATATATTGATATATTGATATATTGATATATTGATATATTGATATATTGATATATTGATATATTGATATATTGATATATTGATATATTGATATATTGATATATTGATATATTGATATATTGATATATTGATATATTGATATATTGATATATTGATATATTGATATATTGATATATTGATATATTGATATATTGATATATTGATATATTGATATATTGATATATTGATATATTGATATATTGATATATTGATATATTGATATATTGATATATTGATATATTGATATATTGATATATTGATATATTGATATATTGATATATTGATATATTGATATATTGATATATTGATATATTGATATATTGATATATTGATATATTGATATATTGATATATTGATATATTGATATATTGATATATTGATATATTGATATATTGATATATTGATATATTGATATATTGATATATTGATATATTGATATATTGATATATTGATATATTGATATATTGATATATTGATATATTGATATATTGATATATTGATATATATATTGATATATTGATATATGTATATATATTGATATATTAATATATTGATATATATATATATATTGATATATTGATATATTGATATATTGATATATTGATATATATATATATATTGATATATTGATATATTGATATATTGATATATTGATATATTGATATATTGATATATTGATATATATATATATATTGATATATTGATATATTGATATATTGATATATTGATATATATATATATATTGATATATTGATATATTGATATATTGATATATTGATATATTGATATATTGATATATTGATATATTGATATATTGATATATTGATATATTGATATATTGATATATTGATATATTGATATATTGATATATTGATATATTGATATATTGATATATTGATATATTGATATATTGATATATTGATATATTGATATATTGATATATTGATATATTGATATATTGATATATTGATATATTGATATATTGATATATTGATATATTGATATATTGATATATTGATATATTGATATATTGATATATTGATATATTGATATATTGATATATTGATATATTGATATATTGATATATTGATATATTGATATATTGATATATTGATATATTGATATATTGATATATTGATATATTGATATATTGATATATTGATATATTGATATATTGATATATTGATATATTGATATATTGATATATTGATATATTGATATATTGATATATTGATATATTGATATATTGATATATTGATATATTGATATATTGATATATTGATATATTGATATATTGATATATTGATATATTGATATATTGATATATTGATATATTGATATATTGATATATTGATATATTGATATATTGATATATTGATATATTGATATATTGATATATTGATATATTGATATATTGATATATTGATATATTGATATATTGATATATTGATATATTGATATATTGATATATTGATATATTGATATATTGATATATTGATATAATATATTGATATATTGATATATTGATATATTGATATATTGATATATTGATATATTGATATATTGATATATTGATATATTGATATATTGATATATTGATATATTGATATATTGATATATTGATATATTGATATATTGATATATTGATATATTGATATATTGATATATTGATATATTGATATATTGATATATTG
Source organism: Drosophila subpulchrella (assembly GCF_014743375.2). Taxonomy (NCBI): domain Eukaryota; kingdom Metazoa; phylum Arthropoda; class Insecta; order Diptera; family Drosophilidae; genus Drosophila; species Drosophila subpulchrella. The sequence goes on along the minus strand of NW_023665730.1, from coordinate 17,805 downwards.
ATATATTGATATATTGATATATTGATATATTGATATATTGATATATTGATATATTGATATATTGATATATTGATATATTGATATATTGATATATTGATATATTGATATATTGATATATTGATATATTGATATATTGATATATTGATATATTGATATATTGATATATTGATATATTGATATATTGATATATTGATATATTGATATATTGATATATTGATATATTGATATATTGATATATTGATATATTGATATATTGATATATTGATATATTGATATATTGATATATTGATATATTGATATATTGATATATTGATATATTGATATATTGATATATTGATATATTGATATATTGATATATTGATATATTGATATATTGATATATTGATATATTGATATATTGATATATTGATATATTGATATATTGATATATTGATATATTGATATATTGATATATTGATATATTGATATATTGATATATTGATATATTGATATATTGATATATTGATATATTGATATATTGATATATTGATATATTGATATATTGATATATTGATATATTGATATATTGATATATTGATATATTGATATATTGATATATTGATATATTGATATATTGATATATTGATATATTGATATATTGATATATTGATATATTGATATATTGATATATTGATATATTGATATATTGATATATTGATATATTGATATATTGATATATTGATATATTGATATATTGATATATTGATATATTGATATATTGATATATTGATATATTGATATATTGATATATTGATATATTGATATATTGATATATTGATATATTGATATATTGATATATTGATATATTGATATATTGATATATTGATATATTGATATATTGATATATTGATATATTGATATATTGATATATTGATATATTGATATATTGATATATTGATATATTGATATATTGATATATTGATATATTGATATATTGATATATTGATATATTGATATATATATATATTGATATATTGATATATTGATATATTGATATATTGATATATTGATATATATTGATATATTGATATATTGATATATTGATATATTGATATATTGATATATTGATATATTGATATATTGATATATTGATATATTGATATATTGATATATTGATATATTGATATATTGATATATTGATATATTGATATATTGATATATTGATATATTGATATATTGATATATTGATATATTGATATATTGATATATTGATATATTGATATATTGATATATTGATATATTGATATATTGATATATTGATATATTGATATATTGATATATTGATATATTGATATATTGATATATTGATATATTGATATATTGATATATTGATATATTGATATATTGATATATTGATATATTGATATATTGATATATTGATATATTGATATATTGATATATTGATATATTGATATATTGATATATTGATATATTGATATATTGATATATTGATATATTGATATATTGATATATTGATATATTGATATATTGATATATTGATATATTGATATATTGATATATTGATATATTGATATATTGATATATTGATATATTGATATATTGATATATTGATATATTGATATATTGATATATTGATATATTGATATATTGATATATTGATATATTGATATATTGATATATTGATATATTGATATATTGATATATTGATATATTGATATATTGATATATTGATATATTGATATATTGATATATTGATATATTGATATATTGATATATTGATATATTGATATATTGATATATTGATATAATATATTGATATATTGATATATTGATATATTGATATATTGATATATTGATATATTGATATATTGATATATTGATATATTGATATATTGATATATTGATATATTGATATATTGATATATTGATATATTGATATATTGATATATTGATATATTGATATATTGATATATTGATATATTGATATATTGATATATTGATATATTGATATATTGATATATTGATATATTGATATATTGATATATTGATATATTGATATATTGATATATTGATATATTGATATATTGATATATTGATATATTGATATATTGATATATTGATATATTGATATATTGATATATTGATATATTGATATATTGATATATTGATATATTGATATATTGATATATATATATATTGATATATTGATATATGTATATATATTGATATATTAATATATTGATATATATATATATATTGATATATTGATATATTGATATATTGATATATTGATATATATATATATATTGATATATTGATATATTGATATATTGATATATTGATATATTGATATATTGATATATTGATATATATATATATATTGATATATTGATATATTGATATATTGATATATATATATATATTGATATATTGATATATTGATATATTGATATATTGATATATTGATATATTGATATATTGATATATTGATATATTGATATATTGATATATTGATATATTGATATATTGATATATTGATATATTGATATATTGATATATTGATATATTGATATATTGATATATTGATATATTGATATATTGATATATTGATATATTGATATATTGATATATTGATATATTGATATATTGATATATTGATATATTGATATATTGATATATTGATATATTGATATATTGATATATTGATATATTGATATATTGATATATTGATATATTGATATATTGATATATTGATATATTGATATATTGATATATTGATATATTGATATATTGATATATTGATATATTGATATATTGATATATTGATATATTGATATATTGATATATTGATATATTGATATATTGATATATTGATATATTGATATATTGATATATTGATATATTGATATATTGATATATTGATATATTGATATATTGATATATTGATATATTGATATATTGATATATTGATATATTGATACATTGATATATTGATATATTGATATATTGATATATTGATATATTGATATATTGATATATTGATATATTGATATATTGATATATTGATATATTGATATATTGATATATTGATATATTGATATATTGATATATTGATATATTGATATATTGATATATTGATATATTGATATATTGATATATTGATATATTGATATATTGATATATTGATATATTGATATATTGATATATTGATATATTGATATATTGATATATTGATATATTGATATATTGATATATTGATATATTGATATATTGATATATTGATATATTGATATATTGATATATTGATATATTGATATATTGATATATTGATATATTGATATATTGATATATTGATATATTGATATATTGATATATTGATATATTGATATATTGATATATTGATATATTGATATATTGATATATTGATATATTGATATATTGATATATTGATATATTGATATATTGATATATTGATATATTGATATATTGATATATTGATATATTGATATATTGATATATTGATATATTGATATATTGATATAAGTTAACACCGGCCAAACGCCCCCTTCCCTTCACCCCCTCTCGACCCTGATACCCTACACCGCATCTCTCTCATCACCCCTCTCGGCCACCCGCAAACTAGGGCCCATTGCCCTCACCCCTCTCGGCCACCCAGCAACACCAAAACATTCGAGTGGCTATAACTTCAAGTGGCTACAATAATGCAGCCGCTAAGTTATGGTACCAGCAGCGATGCAGCAGCAGAGACAACGTCAGCGACGCAGCGACAGCAACGTCAGAACGACAGCGACGCAGCGGCGGCGGCGTCAGAGCGACAGCACAGCGACAGAACGTCAGCGTGAGAAATGCAACGGCAGCAGCGCGACAATGCAAGAGCGCTGACCGCCCGCTAGCTGCCTCAGCTATAGCCGCCGCTACCCCTACCCATCGCTGCGCCCTAACGGAAATGCAGCGTTAGCATATGGGGCTTAGCAACCCATTGGGCAAAATACCCAAAACCGCTGCCATCGGCATCGGGTTTCCGGAGCCGCTCTGCCAACGTTATGCTGACGGGCGGTACCGTTCAAGCCAACCAGCGACTCGAGGAATGATTTTGTTTTCACTTGCATTTGTACCCCTGACCAGCCTAGACTTAACATTTTGAATAATAAAACCAATTGTAACGTTAAAGAACGTTTACTGTTTTATTTTAAAGTAAATTCGTTAACTAAATTAAAAAGGCTTAGAAGGAAGAAGACGAAGAAGCCAACACAAAAGAAGGAACCGCAATGAGACTGATCTTAACTAGGTAATATCGGAGAGAATCCTCCCCCCTCTGGCCATGAGAGGCCATAACTGGCGCCCGAACAGTGTTCACTTTCTCGCGAAAGTCGGACAAAAAGAACCCCCAAAACTCAAAAAAATGAAAAAGAAAAAATTAAGAATGTTAGCTTTAAAAGCTAAACAAAAATTTAAAGTAAAATGTCTTTTTTAATATTACAAAAATGTGGTGTTGTGTGTGTGGTTGAAAAGTTAAAAATTTATACAAAAAACGAGAATATGAGAATTTGTGCGAAACACAGCTACCCGCCGCGGTGGGGGTGCTGCCGTCCAGAGTTGGCACTCCCCACGGGCGCAAAGAAAAACTGTGATTAATTTAATGTGATGGTAAACCTGCCGCGGCGATTTGTCCACGCACCTTGTGGCGCGGCATATTCGCGGGCACAAAATACCTATATAACAAAAACGAGCAATAACCCGCTGCGGCGATAAGTCCATATCAATGGGTAACTTATTCGCGAGCGCAAAAAAATTGCAAATCTAAAAAAATAAATACAGATAACCGCTGCGGCAATTAATTTGCGAGCGGAAAACTATTAAAAATGTCTTCGAGACCAATAAAGTAAACAAAAAAATAAAGTATACCAAAAGTTCTCGCGTGTGTGTGGCAATCTGCTGGAAACGCTAATGAATGTGGAATGCATTCAAGAAAGCTGCCCAGTGGATTGTGTGGCAACCGTACCTTAGTAGGCGAAACGCCAAAAAGGACAAATACGGACCACCGCGCCGATAAACACAATACACAAAAAGGAAAAACAAAGAATTATAAAAAAAAAAAAAGAAAAAAACGCACAACCCACAAAACGACAAGTCCCATAAAATTTCTTTAATAAACAAAAAAAAAGAAACAAATTCTAATCAAAATTTAATTTCAGACTAATAACCCTGTAAGCAGCGAATACGGAATAAAAATCAAAAACAAGACGAGGAGGAAAATAATAAGGGTGAGTGAAACGTCTTCGCATAAATTATTATTCCCAAAAGAGAACAAAAAATAAATTTTCATAAAACTGTTGCTTATTTCCCCCACGTCGACCCAAAATAAGAATAAACTCTTGAAATCCCAATAAATTAAGCACTCGAAACTATCGATATTGAAAATGGAGGAAATGAAGGAGGTACTAAAAAAAACGCACAACCCACAAAACGATGAGTCCCATACAATTTTTTCAATAAACCGGAAAAAAGGCAGGGCACCCTGGACCTTCTCGATGTAGTGTATCACGACATCATCATTGAAATGCACTTTTCTGAGCCTCTTCTGAATATTATTTAACTCTTCTGTTTTTTTTATTGTAGCGTTCCATCTCGGCAAAGGTAACCTTGTCGCAGGTGCGCTGATTCCTCGCCTGCTCTGCTCCTTAACGTTCCGCTGGGCGATAAGAATGTGGCTGCCAGTCTCCCAGATGCATTGCTTTTGGCTGGAGAAAACTTGTCTTGGAAGATCGGTTTTCGTAGTTCCAGGGCGATCTGTATAGCACGATTTCGATCGGTTGAGTAGGCGCGGGCTTTTTTTATTTTTAGAGGCTTCCAGCTGGAATATAAACTTTATCATTGCCCTGTTTAGAAGGAGAAACTTTGGATTTAGCCATCGGTTCAGATTCCTTGACTTCAGTCGTTAACGACTTTAACTCTTCTGGACTCTGTAATTTTTTGGGTCCGCCGCGAGTCGGTTTTTTTTTTTTTTTCCTTCAACTTTTTTGTTTTTTGATTTGGTAGACGTCTCCAACTTTTGCGGAGCCTCTAGAGTTACCACCAATTATTTGAAGCTGTTACTCGAAAATTCATTGTTCTTGGGATTCTTTTCTTTTTTGCTTAGAGGTTCCTCTAATTCTTCTGGACGATCCATATAGCAGGACTTTGAACGACTGCGCAGTACTTTTTTGGGTGTCGAAACTATATCTTTTGGAGCTTCTTTGGTTTCCTCTTTTGCCGCGCTGGATTTAGCTAGCTCATCCCGAGGAGTGATTGCGAGTCGCGTACGGATTGGTGTCTTACTAGTCTCATCCTGTTGTGGGCTTATGTGTGCTAATTCATCTCTGGACGCGATTGTCTGGCGTCGCTGCCGAGCTGAGGACTTCTTGGTCTCCTCGTTTTGGTCCTTGCAATCTGCCAATGTCTTGCTAGCAAGACTTTAGCAAGATTTTAGTTTAGGGCTGACTTTGTCCTCTGCCTCAAGCGAGTGTTCATCATCTGCAGTGGAGCTGACATTGTCGGTTGGTTTTTCTTTTTTCAAGCGTACTGAACATTTTCGAATCGGCGAAGGATCGGGAATTGAACTTTATCACACCCCAACTCAGAAAAGCGAAGTAAACGGTCAGGTAGAAAGATTCCATTCTACCTTCATGGAAATATATCGATGCCTAAATGGAGAATGTCCTACCTTTAAAACCACCGAGCTTATCGCAATTGTCATAGACAGGTACAATAACACTGTCCACTCGGTAACGAATAGGAAGCCCGTGGATATTTTTTTCAACCGCACTTCCAGAATAAATTACCAGGGATTATCCGATTTTAAACATAAAACTTTTGAGGACATTAGGGGGCTCACTGAGCACAAGCAAAATTTAACCAACAATGGGCGCAATAAAAATAGAAGTGACCCAATTTCCTACGAACCAGGCGACACAGTGTATGTCGCCAATAAACAAATAAAAACAAAGGAAAAACAACGATTTAAGGCAGAAGAAGTTCAGGATGACCGAAAGGTCACTATTAAAACAAGGTCGGGAAAAATCTTTCACAAATCACACTTAAGGAATTAAAAAAATTTTTTGAAACGAACCTACAACTAAAAGAAAATCTAACTATTCGACATATGTGGTAGGGGAGACTAGCAACAGAATATCTTAACACTTTGCAAAAATTCATCTAAAAACCATAAAGGGAAATGCGTACTGAACGTTTCACTAACTCTTAACCTTCCCCGAACACAAACAAATCAAACAATTTAATATCTTCACAAATATAATTAAGAAAAACCTAGTCTAAGATACACACTTATTGATATGAGAAATATAAACCCCTCAGAAAAGGGGAACAATAAATTCCTTTAGTAATAGCTATGCACAAATAAGAATAAATACGCAAGTAATAATAATACACACACAGAAAAACACCAACACGAACATTAAGATTAAGACAAATAGACAATTTAATTATAAGAATCTGCAATTTCATGTACATCTAATCCTCTTTTGACGCTACAAGCGCGTCTACCATCTACGTGGCGGCAACCCTCCATATTTTCAAATATGATGCACCGGTTGTCCCCTTACAACAAGGTACCGTCTGGAGGACCAATGGCGTCTTCAAACTGGCTCACGTCATCAATCTAGGCCGCATGCAGCAACTCATCGACCAGGTAGCAAACGAGGCTATGATAATCACCGATCAACATATTGGCGCTTTGGTTGGCCACTATCTGCAGCGTGCTTCGGAAGGAATCTCGCGCATGGATAGCGCACCAACACGGAGACAACGCTCAATCGATTGGCTAGGATCAGCCTGGAAGTGGGTCGCGGGATCACCGGACAAATCGGATTGGAATGCCATCTTGAAAGAAGAGGACAGCTTGGCAAGGAACAACAACCAGCAGATTCGAATCAACACTAAGTTGTTTGACTCAACGCACGAATCGCTCCAGAAGCTGAACGATGTTATCGGGAGAGTCAACGCAATAGACGGGGACTTCCACGTGACGACGGCCGTTCTCCACAAGGCAATTATAATAGCGGACCAGGTCAACGAGATACTGAGGGCCTGCCAACTAGGAAAGACTGGAGTGGTCAACACGAATCTCTTGGATCACGACGAAATCAACATGATATTGGCAGAGGTGGACAGCCTTCCTTATCAAAACGTCGTGGAGGCAGTCGAATTTTCCAGACCTACAATCCTTACAAACGGGACTACTCTTTTGTACATCCTAGCGATGCCCAAGGTAGTGGACAGGAAGTACCGATTGATGAGGATCTACCCAACGACATCTGACGGTAAACAAGTTGTGCTAAAATATACCACACTGGCGATGGACAGCTTGGAAACATACGCCCTTCTCGGAAATTGTGTATCCATTGGTAACACAAGAAATGAAGTTAGCTTCGGCAAGCCGAAGCTTATATACCCTTGCAGCTATAATTATTAAATTTAAAAACACAAAAAATGATATTCCCAATAGTATAAGATAATATGTCAAAAAACACCGAAGCTATAATTTGGTTCATATTATTTTCGTATCAATTTTCCGATCGTTCCTATGGCAGCTATATGATATAGTTGTCCGATTTTGATAAAATTAAATTCGAAATTCAGAACTAATTAAAAAATGTTATTTCCAAGCGTAGGAGGTTATATGTTAAAAAACACCGAAGCTATAATTTGTTTCATATTATTTTCCTACCAATTTTGCGATCGTTCCTATGGCAGCTATATGACATAGTCGTCCGATTTTGATAAAATTTAATTCGAAATTCAGAACTAATTAAAAAATGTTATTTCCAAGCGTTGGAGGTTATATGTTGAAAAACACCGAAGCTATAATTTTTTTCATATTATTTTTCCACAAATTTTCCGATCGTTCCTATGGCAGCTATATGATATAGTCGTCCGATTTCGATAAAATTTAATTCAAAATTCAAAATTATTTAAAAATTGTTATTTCCAAGCTTAGGAGTTTTTATGCTAAAAAACACCAAAGATATAATTTTTTTTCATTTTTTTGTCCGATTATTCCTATGGGAGCTATAAGATATAGTTGTCCGATCCGGCTGGTTCCGACTTATATACTACCTGCAAAAGATATAAGACTTTTGGGAAAGTTTCAGCCCGATAGCTTTAAAACTGAGAGACTAGTTTGCGTAGAAACGGACGGACAGACGGACAGACGGACAGACGGACAGACGGACAGACGGACATGGCTAGATCGACTCGTCTAGTCATGCTGATCAAGAATATATATACTTTATGGGGTCGGAAACGTCTCCTTCACTGCGTTGCAAACTTCTGACTGAAATCAATATACCCTCTGCAAGGGTATAACAACAGTCTGCCGAGAGAAGGACCTGCTTAAATTGGAGGAGGACAGTTGCATACCCAGACTGTTGAAAGGAGGCCAAGCCGAATGTGACTACCTGAGGACCAACCAGGAAACAGTGGAACTTATCGATGACGGCACAATTTTTTTGATAAACTTCAATGGAACATTATCCACTCCGGTCAAGAAACACCACTTGGAAGGCTCATACGTCGTGCAGTTTGACAACGAAACGATCACAATCGGCGACCGGAACTACAGCAGCTATTCGTCAACACACCTGATGGCAATGCCAGCCGTGCTAACCCAGATAAAAACTACGGGTTATGAGCTATCACTGAAATATGTCCACGAATTCAGCATGGAGAACCTGAAAAAATTATCAGTCATGTCCAATGAGATTTTGATATCCTTCTCAGTGGAACTAGTCATAGCTCTCTCCATCATGACAGCGGTGTACCTCGTGTGGAAAAAGATAACGTCGACCAAAGGAATCCCTAAGCTGCGGGATCCGCTTGCGAACCTGGAAACGCAAGGCACCCTGGAGCCCGCAACCAAGGCCTAATAATCTGTGGGACACAGATCTTGTGGTGGGGAGGAGTTAACACCGGCCAAACGCCCCCTTCCCTTCACCCCCTCTCGACCCTGATACCCTACACCGCATCTCTCTCATCACCCCTCTCGGCCACCCGCAAACTAGGGCCCATTGCCCTCACCCCTCTCGGCCACCCAGCAACACCAAAACATTCGAGTGGCTATAACTTCAAGTGGCTACAATAATGCAGCCGCTAAGTTATGGTACCAGCAGCGATGCAGCAGCAGAGAGAATCCTCCCCCCTCTGGCCCTGAGAGGTCATAACTTATATTGATATATTGATATATTGATATATTGATATATTGATATATTGATATATTGATATATTGATATATTGATATATTGATATATTGATATATTGATATATTGATATATTGATATATTGATATATTGATATATTGATATATTGATATATTGATATATTGATATATTGATATATTGATATATTGATATATTGATATATTGATATATTGATATATTGATATATTGATATATTGATATATTGATATATTGATATATTGATATATTGATATATTGATATATTGATATATTGATATATTGATATATTGATATATTGATATATTGATATATTGATATATTGATATATTGATATATTGATATATTCATATATTGATATATTGATATATTGATATATTGATATATTGATATATTGATATATTGATATATTGATATATTGATATATTGATATATTGATATATTGATATATTGATATATTGATATATTGATATATTGATATATTGATATATTGATATATTGATATATTGATATATTGATATATTGATATATTGATATATTGATATATTGATATATTGATATATTGATATATTGATATATTGATATATTGATATATTGATATATTGATATATTGATATATTGATATATTGATATATTGATATATTGATATATTGATATATTGATATATTGATATATTGATATATTGATATATTGATATATTGATATATTGATATATTGATATATTGATATATTGATATATTGATATATTGATATATTGATATATTGATATATTGATATATTGATATATTGATATATTGATATATTGATATATTGATATATTGATATATTGATATATTGATATATTGATATATTGATATATTGATATATTGATATATTGATATATTGATATATTGATATATTGATATATTGATATATTGATATATTGATATATTGATATATTGATATATTGATATATTGATATATTGATATATTGATATATTGATATATTGATATATTGATATATTGATATATTGATATATTGATATATTGATATATTGATATATTGATATATTGATATATTGATATATTGATATATTGATATATTGATATATTGATATATTGATATATTGATATATTGATATATTGATATATTGATATATTGATATATTGATATATTGATATATTGATATATTGATATATTGATATATTGATATATTGATATATTGATATATTGATATATTGATATATTGATATATTGATATATTGATATATTGATATATTGATATATTGATATATTGATATATTGATATATTGATATATTGATATATTGATATATTGATATATTGATATATTGATATATTGATATATTGATATATTGATATATTGATATATTGATATATTGATATATTGATATATTGATATATTGATATATTGATATATTGATATATTGATATATTGATATATTGATATATTGATATATTGATATATTGATATATTGATATATTGATATATTGATATATTGATATATTGATATATTGATATATTGATATATTGATATATTGATATATTGATATATTGATATATTGATATATTGATATATTGATATATTGATATATTGATATATTGATATATTGATATATTGATATATTGATATATTGATATATTGATATATTGATATATTGATATATTGATATATTGATATATTGATATATTGATATATTGATATATTGATATATTGATATATTGATATATTGATATATTGATATATTGATATATTGATATATTGATATATTGATATATTGATATATTGATATATTGATATATTGATATATTGATATATTGATATATTGATATATTGATATATTGATATATTGATATATTGATATATTGATATATTGATATATTGATATATTGATATATTGATATATTGATATATTGATATATTGATATATTGATATATTGATATATTGATATATTGATATATTGATATATTGATATATTGATATATTGATATATTGATATATTGATATATTGATATATTGATATATTGATATATTGATATATTGATATATTGATATATTGATATATTGATATATTGATATATTGATATATTGATATATTGATATATTGATATATTGATATATTGATATATTGATATATTGATATATTGATATATTGATATATTGATATATTGATATATTGATATATTGATATATTGATATATTGATATATTGATATATTGATATATTGATATATTGATATATTGATATATTGATATATTGATATATTGATATATTGATATATTGATATATTGATATATTGATATATTGATATATTGATATATTGATATATTGATATATTGATATATTGATATATTGATATATTGATATATTGATATATTGATATATTGATATATTGATATATTGATATATTGATATATTGATATATTGATATATTGATATATTGATATATTGATATATTGATATATTGATATATTGATGTATTGATGTATTGATGTATTGATGTATTGATATATTGATATATTGATATATTGATATATTGATATATTGATATATTGATATATTGATATATTGATATATTGATATATTGATATATTGATATATTGATATATTGATATATTGATATATTGATATATTGATATATTGATATATTGATATATTGATATATTGATATATTGATATATTGATATATTGATATATTGATATATTGATATATTGATATATTGATATATTGATATATTGATATATTGATATATTGATATATTGATATATTGATATATTGATATATTGATATATTGATATATTGATATATTGATATATTGATATATTGATATATTGATATATTGATATATTGATATATTGATATATTGATATATTGATATATTGATATATTGATATATTGATATATTGATATATTGATATATTGATATATTGATATATTGATATATTGATATATTGATATATTGATATATTGATATATTGATATATTGATATATTGATATATTGATATATTGATATATTGATATATTGATATATTGATATATTGATATATTGATATATTGATATATTGATATATTGATATATTGATATATTGATATATTGATATATTGATATATTGATATATTGATATATTGATATATTGATATATTGATATATTGATATATTGATATATTGATATATTGATATATTGATATATTGATATATTGATATATTGATATATTGATATATTGATATATTGATATATTGATATATTGATATATTGATATATTGATATATTGATATATTGATATATTGATATATTGATATATTGATATATTGATATATTGATATATTGATATATTGATATATTGATATATTGATATATTGATATATTGATATATTGATATATTGATATATTGATATATTGATATATTGATATATTGATATATTGATATATTGATATATTGATATATTGATATATTGATATATTGATATATTGATATATTGATATATTGATATATTGATATATTGATATATTGATATATTGATATATTGATATATTGATATATTGATATATTGATATATTGATATATTGATATATTGATATATTGATATATTGATATATTGATATATTGATATATTGATATATTGATATATTGATATATTGATATATTGATATATTGATATATTGATATATTGATATATTGATATATTGATATATTGATATATTGATATATTGATATATTGATATATTGATATATTGATATATTGATATATTGATATATTGATATATTGATATATTGATATATTGATATATTGATATATTGATATATTGATATATTGATATATTGATATATTGATATATTGATATATTGATATATTGATATATTGATATATTGATATATTGATATATTGATATATTGATATATTGATATATTGATATATTGATATATTGATATATTGATATATTGATATATTGATATATTGATATATTGATATATTGATATATTGATATATTGATATATTGATATATTGATATATTGATATATTGATATATTGATATATTGATATATTGATATATTGATATATTGATATATTGATATATTGATATATTGATATATTGATATATTGATATATTGATATATTGATATATTGATATATTGATATATTGATATATTGATATATTGATATATTGATATATTGATATATTGATATATTGATATATTGATATATTGATATATTGATATATTGATATATTGATATATTGATATATTGATATATTGATATATTGATATATTGATATATTGATATATTGATATATTGATATATTGATATATTGATATATTGATATATTGATATATTGATATATTGATATATTGATATATTGATATATTGATATATTGATATATTGATATATTGATATATTGATATATTGATATATTGATATATTGATATATTGATATATTGATATATTGATATATTGATATATTGATATATTGATATATTGATATATTGATATATTGATATATTGATATATTGATATATTGATATATTGATATATTGATATATTGATATATTGATATATTGATATATTGATATATTGATATATTGATATATTGATATATTGATATATTGATATATTGATATATTGATATATTGATATATTGATATATTGATATATTGATATATTGATATATTGATATATTGATATATTGATATATTGATATATTGATATATTGATATATTGATATATTGATATATTGATATATTGATATATTGATATATTGATATATTGATATATTGATATATTGATATATTGATATATTGATATATTGATATATTGATATATTGATATATTGATATATTGATATATTGATATATTGATATATTGATATATTGATATATTGATATATTGATATATTGATATATTGATATATTGATATATTGATATATTGATATATTGATATATTGATATATTGATATATTGATATATTGATATATTGATATATTGATATATTGATATATTGATATATTGATATATTGATATATTGATATATTGATATATTGATATATTGATATATTGATATATTGATATATTGATATATTGATATATTGATATATTGATATATTGATATATTGATATATTGATATATTGATATATTGATATATTGATATATTGATATATTGATATATTGATATATTGATATATTGATATATTGATATATTGATATATTGATATATTGATATATTGATATATTGATATATTGATATATTGATATATTGATATATTGATATATTGATATATTGATATATTGATATATTGATATATTGATATATTGATATATTGATATATTGATATATTGATATATTGATATATTGATATATTGATATATTGATATATTGATATATTGATATATTGATATATTGATATATTGATATATTGATATATTGATATATTGATATATTGATATATTGATATATTGATATATTGATATATTGATATATTGATATATTGATATATTGATATATTGATATATTGATATATTGATATATTGATATATTGATATATTGATATATTGATATATTGATATATTGATATATTGATATATTGATATATTGATATATTGATATATTGATATATTGATATATTGATATATTGATATATTGATATATTGATATATTGATATATTGATATATTGATATATTGATATATTGATATATTGATATATTGATATATTGATATATTGATATATTGATATATTGATATATTGATATATTGATATATTGATATATTGATATATTGATATATTGATATATTGATATATTGATATATTGATATATTGATATATTGATATATTGATATATTGATATATTGATATATTGATATATTGATATATTGATATATTGATATATTGATATATTGATATATTGATATATTGATATATTGATATATTGATATATTGATATATTGATATATTGATATATTGATATATTGATATATTGATATATTGATATATTGATATATTGATATATTGATATATTGATATATTGATATATTGATATATTGATATATTGATATATTGATATATTGATATATTGATATATTGATATATTGATATATTGATATATTGATATATTGATATATTGATATATTGATATATTGATATATTGATATATTGATATATTGATATATTGATATATTGATATATTGATATATTGATATATTGATATATTGATATATTGATATATTGATATATTGATATATTGATATATTGATATATTGATATATTGATATATTGATATATTGATATATTGATATATTGATATATTGATATATTGATATATTGATATATTGATATATTGATATATTGATATATTGATATATTGATATATTGATATATTGATATATTGATATATTGATATATTGATATATTGATATATTGATATATTGATATATTGATATATTGATATATTGATATATTGATATATTGATATATTGATATATTGATATATTGATATATTGATATATTGATATATTGATATATTGATATATTGATATATTGATATATTGATATATTGATATATTGATATATTGATATATTGATATATTGATATATTGATATATTGATATATTGATATATTGATATATTGATATATTGATATATTGATATATTGATATATTGATATATTGATATATTGATATATTGATATATTGATATATTGATATATTGATATATTGATATATTGATATATTGATATATTGATATATTGATATATTGATATATTGATATATTGATATATTGATATATTGATATATTGATATATTGATATATTGATATATTGATATATTGATATATTGATATATTGATATATTGATATATTGATATATTGATATATTGATATATTGATATATTGATATATTGATATATTGATATATTGATATATTGATATATTGATATATTGATATATTGATATATTGATATATTGATATATTGATATATTGATATATTGATATATTGATATATTGATATATTGATATATTGATATATTGATATATTGATATATTGATATATTGATATATTGATATATTGATATATTGATATATTGATATATTGATATATTGATATATTGATATATTGATATATTGATATATTGATATATTGATATATTGATATATTGATATATTGATATATTGATATATTGATATATTGATATATTGATATATTGATATATTGATATATTGATATATTGATATATTGATATATTGATATATTGATATATTGATATATTGATATATTGATATATTGATATATTGATATATTGATATATTGATATATTGATATATTGATATATTGATATATTGATATATTGATATATTGATATATTGATATATTGATATATTGATATATTGATATATTGATATATTGATATATTGATATATTGATATATTGATATATTGATATATTGATATATTGATATATTGATATATTGATATATTGATATATTGATATATTGATATATTGATATATTGATATATTGATATATTGATATATTGATATATTGATATATTGATATAT